>NC_079546.1:4440000-4740000 GCF_015846415.1 Triplophysa dalaica | reverse complement strand
ATGATTCCAGTGATAGACAGAACAGTCTACCAATCGTGTCTCAGAAAAAGAACAACGTCTTCACCCTTTCCACTCCCGCCACACCCACTAGGGTGACGTGACAGTGCACTTCTTTCATTTCCAGCTTTGCAAGATCTCCATTTTCTTCGGCCCTACGCACTGGAATAGGGGATTAAAGACGAGGAAAAATGAATGAAGAATACGATGTTATCGTGCTCGGAACCGGGCTAACGGTATCTAATTTATGAATACGATATTTTGTAACCCGTTACACATGCTTGAATAGGTTGTAACTGCACAATATGCAGTCAGAGTGTGCTTCGGTCTTGCTAGGCGGTGCTGTGAACGGACTGCTCAGTCTAGCAAGGCTATTCATGAAAAAACTCATTTTAGCGACATGCTAATCCGCGTCGATTCTTACTCTATATGGGATGTGTTAATTAGCGTATGTGCTAACTAGCATCAGTGCTAATGAAGCTAGCCGCTGGCGCTCAGTGCTGCAGCTAACGCTGTCTTGCAGGCCTCGCTTTCAAATTCTACCCTATTTTATGACCACGCAAGGCTTTTGTCCTAAAGCATTTTAATCATTATATAATTATTGTTACAAATCTTTTGTTTGAATGTCGTTTTGTTATCTCGATATGTGGTTTTTATTCCTGTAAATAAGCTTTCTTGCTTTCCGCAGGTTTGACAGTGCTAACGTAATTTAGCATGGGGTCTGTTTGAGATCGACTTATAAATGATTACGAATTGCTTATTAAAAATAGGATTAAACAAAATCATTTTTTATACGTAATGTTACATATTAATATATATACATGAAAGTGGTGAACGATCTGTGTTAACGTAACCAAGGGGGTCAACAAGAGGATGACTTAATCGTTATTTTATGGGTGGAGAGTTAAATTCATCTTGTTTCTTTAAAACGAAATGCGAAGTAGTGTTCTTACCAGTTTTGAAATGACTCTTTTCACTTATAAAGGTCGGTAAACAACCACACCCTCAAAACAGACAGAATCCTCATCGCTTCAGTCCGTTAACATTTAAAGTAATAGCTTGTCTTATAATAGTTCAAGTTTCAAACAGTTTTTCAAAACACAACATATCTTGTGTTGTGTTTACAAAACAAGTTAAATGTTTATAAATAACCTATATCCTTTGGCCTCTTAGAATGGAATTATCCTCCATTTCCGACTGTGGCATGTCAATCTTTACATAGAGATTATACATCTAGCATGACAGGAAAAACCCGTGATGAGAATTAGAACTATACTTTGCATTACAGACGTCGTAATTTATTTTGTGGGACCATCCTTGAATATCTTCCCTCTAACAGTCGTCATAGTAGGATCAAGTCCACAGTTTTGTCTATTGCTCATCACCCTTCTAGACCTTCTTCAGATACGTAAACGGAGTTAATTTATTGCTACATACGTTTTGATAGCAAGGATTTAAAATAGTAATATTTTCACTATGAAGTTTACTTTCAAAGGCTTACTGGTTTTGGATGTTTAGGATGCACTTTTGTATGAATTGATGAAGTTTGTTTATTTAACATAGAAAGATAACCAAAGACATGTTTTGAACGAGTGCATTTGGCTAAAAGGCGTAGGCCTACCTCTTGCTGAGGAACCGAGAGTGACATCTTATGTTTACTTCTGCAAATCAGACAAAAATGGTAAACTGCTTTATGGTGGTGATATGAGCACGATGAATGAGCAACATGTCTCCTTTTGGATTTTTATGAGGAATTCCTCACAGTTCCTGAATCCATGTTCCTTCGAACGTAGTACAGCTTTGATGTCACATGGCTTATTGCATAATCCTTTTAGGCTGAATGTAAACATTTTTGTAAAATGTGGCAGCTTTCTTTGTATTGGCCTTTTATAATGTGTGTTTGGCTCGTCTCTTATTGTGTACATGCCACTAATTTACTGCATAATGTGGTGAATCATTCATAATGAATTGACAGGCATTGATAAAAGACAACAGGCAAATCAAATAGGCTGTAGGATGATCCAGCTTGCGGAATGCAGTTGAAGTCAAAATGCAAAGGGAAGAAAAGGAAAGCAGAGTGTCAAGCAGCTTGATGGTTTGTTGAAATTACGTGGTGACATTCTCAAATCATATGAAGCCAAATCTCAAGATCACCGCAGGTGTCGAAGACCTTGAAAGAGCTAAAGAAATGTCATAGCCTGACTTTATTCCGTCAAGTTTAGAAAGTTAACGTTTAACCCATATTGCTGTTAAAGAAGGTTTTTGACTTAAATCCATAGTCACGTAAAAATCTTTCTTTTAAAAATCACTCTTCCTGTGGCATTTTCCCTAGGCGGTCCCCTTATTTGAGCCAAGAGATGGTTTTCATGTTGAGTCATGGACATTTGTGGGGACTTTGATTTTGCCCAGTGTTGGCATGAGACATTTAATTTTTATAGTGAAGACCAGCAGGTTTTCAATCCTCAGACACCTAAAAAGGCTGAAAAGTCCTTAAACCACTGTTTGGCTTACACAAATCCAAAGCTTAGGTGCTGTTTTTATATGCTAGTTTGGGTTTTGCTTAGGATGGCTTGGACACAACAAAATCAATCACAGACTGGGGGGGGTTAAACTGCATATTTTTGCTGATAGAGTGTCTCATTTAATAGCTTTGTGTTAAATATCAGAAATATGGATCCTGCTGTTATCATGAGCATAAATTACAGTAATGTTGCTGACTGCCAAAGGTCTCGATCCTTCTGATACAAAGGAGTCATTTTCCTTTTTCGTTTTTTGTTGCTCATGCTTGCAAACCCTATTAAGTGATTTGATATGTGAGCCCAGCCCACAATGAGAAAAAGCTAAAGAGTTACTGTTGTTAATGTCACTTAGAATGTGTTTTTGTGGATGGTGGTGTTTTGAAGGCTGCGTTGCATGTAAAGTTCACTTATCACATGATCTGTTGTTTTATTATGTCATGTGAGGAGAGAAGAATGAACGGTTCAGTCTTGTCAAATTCCAACTTTGAAATGGGGCGTAATGTGAATCTGGAGTTGATTTAGCAAGCATTCTAAACTCTTAACATGTCTTTAATACCGATTTCTTATTTATTGCTCTTTGGAGTCTTAATGCACAATTACAAAACAGCTTTTGCCACGATTATATGTAGTTGTTGCTCACCAGTGTGACGCAAAGCTTATATCATTTTTGGTGGTATTCAAAGTCTTGATTAATGGCCTTAATTCAATCATCCTTGGCAAGGTAGCTGTTCAGCTTATGTCTTTTATTCGTTCAGCTGGTTATTTTTTACAGCTGCAATAATAAACAGGCTACATTACGGAGAGCTCTCGGTTTTGGCTGTGAAATTTGTGTAAAGTAATGGCCTGTTAATAATGCAAGATTTGTTTGAGAACGCTGGAAAATGACATTTTAATACATGTAGCGGAGCATTACTTTTATATTTGTTAGATGCTTTTATTCAATAATCTATATATGTGTTTCCAAAATACCAACCAGCCACATTAACATTCCGTAATTTTTTTGTAATGTAATAGGATTTTCAGTCTGACATGAGGCCTTGCTGCCTGTATCTGAGATTTTATTAACGCTGCTCTGCTGTGTATCCTGCAGGAATGCATCCTGTCTGGGATCATGTCCGTGAAGGGGAAGAAGGTGCTGCACATGGACAGGAACTCATACTATGGCGGGGAGAGCGCCTCCATCACCCCTCTGGAGGATGTAAGTCTCCTGTTGACCTCTGACCCTACAGCTCTTCTTTAAACCTCCATTAGGAGGAAAAGTAGCATGAAGGGAGATGACAGCTGTATATACTGCTTTGAATGTCTCATTTGGGGAAATATTTGGATATTGTGCAGAATTGGATTATTTTCCAAACACTAGTGCCTATGTAGTCAGCATTTTTAAGACATCTATGGCTGTTCCCAAAAGGTTTTTATGCTTCCCCGATAGCTTGTATTGCAGGTAAAGCAATACATTGCGCTGAGCGCAGTGAAACCTTAATCAAAGATCGCAGATGAAGCAAGAGAAATGCATATGCTGTGTATACAATGATAGTGAAATCAAGCTTCCTGTGCTAAGCACAATTGTGTGGCCCACGCCGCATAGGATTTACATGGTTTTTGAACAGCTTGGTTTGATAGTGAATGTCAAGCCTGTGATCATCCCACACTAACGCCCTCTCTCCGTCTGTTCACAGTTGTTCAAGCGTTTCAGCCTTCCAGGCAGCCCTCCTGATTCCATGGGGAAAGGTCGCGACTGGAACGTGGACCTCATTCCAAAATTTCTAATGGCCAACGGTACAAAGCAACATCATCCCACTCTGTCTATTTACACTTCTGTCATAACTTCCTGGAAACTAAAATTCAAGCCAAAGATAATGTCAAAAACACAGCATGTTTTGGAAAGCTCAGCACCAGAAACTGCTGGATTCCACAGTTACACTTATTACTTGGCGGTTTTCTTTTACACTCGGAAATATAGATTTCATTTGCCCCCAATTTAATTCATGCTTTCTTTAAAAGGATCTTAGAACGTATTTCACCTTTTTGTCATAGGTCAGCTGGTTCGTATGTTGCTGATCACACAGGTGACGCGATACCTGGACTTCAAAGTGATCGAGGGCAGCTTCGTCTACAAAAAGGGCAGCATCTACAAAGTGCCCTCCACTGAGACGGAAGCACTGGCATCCAGTAAGTGACATTTGAGGGTTGAGACTTTGTTCCACATTACATTTGATTGGAGTTTAAGTGTGGTTTAAAAAGGAAGAATGATTTTAGACATCCTACATTGCTTCCTTTTTGATGAACTTTATAGTGGAGTGTGGCATGTAAAGCAGTTTTGAAGTTCCTCTTTTATGCTTGCATGCTAAATGAGAAATGCAGCATATAACTGAATAGTGAAGTTTATGACATTAAAGCTGATGCTTTAAAATTTATTTTAATGTGTTCATTTTGTTTCAGGCCTCATGGGACTTTTCGAGAAAAGACGTTTCAGGAAGTTCCTTGTGTTTATTGCCAACTTTGATCAGAATGACCCCAAGACCCTGGAAGGTGTGGACCCCAACAAGACCACCATGCGAGATGTGTACAAAAAGTTTGACCTCGGGCAGGATGTCGTGGACTTCACAGGCCATGCTCTCGCTCTGTACCGCACAGATGAGTAGGTCCATTTTTTTTTATTTTAACCTCCACTTTTCGTATTTAGTCCACTGTACTTTGCAGGAAGGTAACAAAATGTTGCAAAATCAAAAAATATAACATGTTTGTCATGTGAAGTTAACCCTGTTTGCATGTGTCCATCCAGCTACCTGGATCAGCCCTGCATGGAGTCGATAAACAGGATTAAACTCTATAGCGAGTCTTTGGCGAGGTATGGAAAGAGTCCATATTTGTACCCTCTCTATGGCCTGGGAGAGCTGCCCCAAGGCTTCGCCAGGTGAGTTTTCACCACATACTTCCTTTCATCGTTACATTCAGTTTCACATCACATTAAGCCTGTATGTGCTTGACTTGCAATGCTTCATTAAGTTGTTTTTGTCACTTGCAGATTAAGTGCCATTTATGGAGGAACATACATGCTAAACAAGCCCATAGAGGAGATTGTCATAGAGAACGGCAAAGTGGTGGGCGTCAAATCGGAGGGAGAGGTGAGTTGTAGAGGTGCAAGTTGTGAAATCAAAGCATGACACCAAATCTCATTCTCTATCATTCTTCTTAATGGTCAGATTGCACGCTGTAAGCAGCTGATTTGCGACCCAAGCTACATCAAGGACCAAGCCAAGAAGGTTGGTCAGGTCATTCGAGTTATCTGCATCATGAGCCACCCTATCAAGAACACCAGCGATGCCAATTCCTGCCAGATCATCATCCCTCAAAATCAGGTCAACAGGAAGCACGGTTAGTTTGACAGGAAACCACATTATGCTTTTGCCAAACTTGCAAATGTAAATGCGCTGTAGGGTTTAAATAAAAATGGTGTTTTTTTATTTTTTTTCAGACATCTACGTGTGCATGATCTCCTACGCACACAATGTGGCAGCACAGGGTAAATATGTGGCCATTATCAGCACCACTGTGGAAACCAATGACCCTGAGAAAGAGATCAAACCAGCCCTAGACCTTCTGGAACCGGTTGAGCAGAAGTACGTTTGTGTTTGTCTGTGTGTGTGCTTTCTGATATCTGAAACATACTTTGATGTCATCAGATATAGAAGGTTAGCTCACCACGTATTATATTTCTGCAGGTTTGTGAGCATTAGTGACATGTACGCACCAACTGACATGGGATCCGACAGTCAGGTAGGTCCTCAGAATGCAACACGGTTATTGAAAGCAATAGGAAACAACTTGTGTTTATAGTTCCTCTCAATTTGAGATTTAAACAGTTAAGTTTCTGCAATTCTGCATTGCGTTCACTTGATATATAAAGTGTTTTACAGTCAACATAGAACCCCTTTGTAACGTATTTACGTCCCTATCGTGAAATGTTTCATAGTGAAAGACTGTTTCAGAAATTACGTACGTTTTAGTCTTGAAAGATAAGGCAAATTTTTCACCTATGATGATCGTTCCCCATAATAACAGTGTCTAGTATTTTGGTCAATTTCATGTTTTTATCTATTCCTAGATCTTTATTTCTCGCTCCTATGATGCCACAACCCACTTCGAAACAACCTGTGATGACATCAAAGACATCTACAAGCGAATGACGGGCACAGAGTTTGACTTTGCCGAAATGGAACGCAAGAAGAATGACATCTTTGGAGACGCGGCCGACCAGTAAACCAGCTCCAGCTGCTCTTGAATATCACATTTTCAGACGATCATAATCTTAATGTAAAAAAAAGAAAAAAAAAGAAAAGCGGGCAAACTGGCTATCCAAGTGTATGTTTTGCCCATAATGGAATTTCCTGTAAACCGTTACAAATTTAGCATTTTCAAGGGGAGAGGGGGAGAAGGTTCTGCCAGTCTGCTTTTTATAATCAGGAAATGAGATATATGTTGCACCGATTGTATATCAATGCCCTATATTCGGTTACCATCATGAGGTTTTTATCTCAGCGTGCTTAGACATGGTATTTGTTAAGTCCAAATATGCCAAATGATCAGATGTATTCAAGTGATATGAAGAAATCTGTATTTTAAAAAATTGGTGTTTTCTTTGAACATTCTAAAGCAGCAGAGGACTGGTAAAAAAAGTGATATGATCGGTTGAGTTCTGTCAGGTTAACAGCACATGTTTTTTCTCAAGTTTATTTACAGACTAAACTATCTACTTTGAAGATAACTTCCAGGGAGGCATACTATTTTCCTACAAATTACAACTGGTGCTTCAAGTAGTTACGAATCTCAATATATCTCCTATTCTTGCGTTTACACTTCGAAGGGAAGCATCAAGCACACACAGTTTAGGTAATAGTTCATGTAATCTGTGTCCAACCATGCAGTATTCATTTGCAATACGCTGATGTGATTCGACAACAGTCCCCCTATTAGCTGTAAATTGTGCTACTTGTTGGAAGGCTAGGTGTTCGATGGTGTTTTCTTCAGCTTTGTCTTGCATCTCTTTTCTGATGGGTAATGCGTGATTTTAAGGCCACTAAACAGGAAGGTTATCACACGTCAATGGGAAAAGCCGCTTAACTGTAAGTCTGGAATCTGCTTGTCTAGTGTGTGTTGGAGCTCGCCTTCTCCCTCACCTCAGATCGCACAGAGAAGCAGGTAGTATCTGCCATGTTAGAATGGACCAAAATGTCTGGCAGTATTGACATGACCATGGCCCTGTGCAAAAATGTCACCAATGTTTTAAACAAATGCTGAACGGACGGGGCTCAAATGATTTCTGTACTGCAAAGTAAAAATGTTAACTTGTGGAAAACTGGGTGTTTCTCATTTCTTTCAACTCGCTCAAAAGACTAGCCATACAGCACACTACAGAGAAAATTTAAATTTTAATAAAATGTTGTTGGCATTTTACTATGTTTTAAAACAGTGTTTGGTGTAGAGGATAAATTATGATTTTAGATAAATACTTTTTCTGAGTTTGATGAGCATCTGCTGTGTATCTCTAATCATTTGTAGTCCACTTATAAGTGCGTTGTTGTGAGATGTATATGCAACAATTATTGTGCACATTTATATTCCAAACACAGTGCAACAGGGATTTCGTTAAAAAAGAATATTGACAGTTAGCTCACTGCACTAAAACGTCATTTCCCACAATCCTGCTCGCGCGTTTGGCCGTATTCTGTCCCTAGTGTCGCAAATAATAACAAACCGCGCGCGCGACTTTCACAACAAGTTTGCCTTACCCGTGCTTTTTTTTGCTAAAATACAGTAAAAACTGGTATATCAAATTATGGATGTCACCGCAGCCAGGTCAACGTTTTATGGAGACATAGGTTGTATAGTATATTGAATATGAGTTGTGTTTTTTTAACATTAAATCTTACTAATAACACATTCAATGCAATGTATTTGCCTAATGTGTACACTATGTAGTGGAGGTGTATTATTATATTTTTGGTGTGCTGCATCAACACTATAAAAAAGTTAATATGTAGGACACTGGGCTGATCGGACTCCTCTGCATGAAGCTGCGTCTCTGGGTCGAGCTCTCCAGTTAAAACAGCTGATAGAGGATGGAGCGTCTGTTAATATAGTGACCGTGGACAACTTCACTCCTCTGCATGATGCCTGCATCCAGGGCCACCCCAACTGTGTTAAAATACTCCTGGAGGCAGGAGCGCAGGTGAGTCACTGAAAAAAATCTGGATTTGCTGGGAATTCAAAACACAAAAGCTGGTTTAAGTGGTAGGTCTCTTGGAAACTATGAGAATTTGTATATTTTATTAAGCAGGGCAGATGTCATGTGTTCGATTACTGGGCAGCACTACCAACTCTTGGCTTTGTATGAACAGGTAGATGTACGCACCATTCATGGCAGCACTCCTCTTTGTCACGCCTGTGCTGCTGGCTGCCTAGCAAGTGTCAAGCTGCTGGTGGATCATGGAGCATCGATCAACCCTTCCCTGACCGCCCTTACTGCTTCACCCCTCCACGAGGCCTGCATAAGGGGTAACCCCGAGTGTGTGAAGCTCATGATCGCTAAAGGAGCGCTGCTGGAGGCCTTTGACATTTACTTTGGGACCCCCTTACACGCTGCCTGTGCCAAAGCTCACTTTGAATGCGCCCTACTGCTGCTCAATGCAGGTGGGAGGAAGGCCTCTTTAGAAATTCAAAAGCTGAAGTAATCGTGCAATGCACTTCTGTTCTGAAATGAACAGTACCTATTAAAATGTAATTATATTTTCTCTGTGATATCTCAAAGGTGCTAAAGTGAATGCTACAAAGTTCCACGAGACGGCGATGCACCATGCAGCGAGAGAGGAGAGGGGCGATTTGGTGGAGCTGCTGGTGGAGTTTGGTGGAGATGTCAATATATCCGATAACATGGGTAACAAGCCCAGAGACTACACGAAACTTGGTTCTCCTGCCTATGGATGTCTGTTGCACTATGAGAGTATGTTCGATTTTTTGCAGTTTTTTGCAGTTTGACTATTGGCATCTGATAGATGATCACATGTTCGACAGTATTTGAGGCTGTGTATTTGAATGTGTTTGTGCAGGTAACCCGTTGTCTCTTCAGCAGCTTTGCCGTATTGTCCTGAGGACTGTATTGGGCACCAGAGCTCTGGCGGTGGTGCCAAAACTGGACATTTCACATCGCATCATTGATTACCTCACATATAAATCTTGACTTATTTAGGAAAATCAATCAAAAATAGACATCACTTGGTGTCTTATTTGTTGTATTATGTTTACGAACTAAATGACATGTTATTTATTCAGTAAGAGCCCTAAATTTGCAATAATTAATTTGTGTCCCTGGATGACAAAACCAGCCTTAAGTAGCACGGGAACTTTTTTAGGAAAAGACAAAAATATAAAATGTATGGGTCAAATTATAATTTTTTCTTTTATGCCTAAAATCATTAGGATATTAAGTAAAGATCATGTTCAATGCAGATATTTTGTGAATTTCCTACCTTAAATATATAAAAACTTTATTTTTGTGAGTGGATGGTCTGCCACAGTGCCCCCGATTCACAACTTCAAAAGGAAATTTTCTCAATATTTTGTTTTTTGCATCCTCAGAATCCTGAGTTTTAAACGGTTGTATCTCAGCCAGATATTGTCCTATTCTAACAACTCATACATTATTCGAAAGTTTATTTATTCAGATTATGTAAATGTACCTATAAGACTGGTTTCGTTGTCCAGAGTCACATTTGTCAATGCAAAATATGTATGTATTTAATTGTTGCTATAACATGTGAATGTTAATTGTGCTTTTTAAATTATATTTGACCCTGAAGTAAAAATATTGAACTGGAAACTACAACTCCCAGCATTCACAGAAAAACGTGATTGGTTATGAAATAGGTGCGCCCACGTGACCTACAGCACACGCCGCACAATATAAACACGGCAAAATTCTTCCTTTCTTGGTCTTTGTTTAGTATTCTGTTTTAATGTAAAGCCTTTTGAAGGGAAACAGAAATGGAGGTGGAAACAGCACGACCTTATTTTTTCGGTGACATCGGTAAGTTCAGGTTTATAAACAGTGTATTTGTTTGCCGCAGTGCCGCTGTAACGATACTCTGTGCCAGAACGAGCAAGTCAACAACAATATGCAAATGCCATCTAAGCAGATCATACAGTCTTGATAAATGAATGTAAAAACCCTAATTTTATTTAATTAACTTGCTATAAATATATGCTTTTGATTTTAACGGCAAATGATCTCTGTTGGTATCAACTTGATTTTGATGACACAACAGATGGTTCAAAGTGATGTCATTTTTTCATCAGGTGTTATTTTTTATTATATTCATTCTATAATTGTCTTATACACCTATTTATTGCGATATATAACTTGTGAATTATTAATTGATAAGTGTAAACATTACAAAGTGTTGCAGTGTATGCCTTAACTATTACTTTAGCATTTTGCAATCTCTGCTTATTACAGTAAGCAATGCATTTCTATATATGACTTCATGTTTAGGTTTCTGGGCGGAGAGAACAGAGGTTCATAAAGCTGCGTATCAGGGTCAGGTGTCTGTGCTGCAAGGTTTGATCCAGAATGGAGCTTCTGTCAATATTGTGGCTGTGGATTCCATCACACCCCTCCACGAGGCTGCTACACGGGGACAAACGCAGTGTGTGAGACTGCTGCTGGACGCTGGGGCTCAGGTACCAGTGATGCACACACACAGTTGTCTCAAATGATGCAGTTTGTATTGATATATGAAGTTATCTAATAAATATGGTCTCTTGGAGTTACAGGTGGACGCGAGGAACGTAGACGGAAGCACCCCGCTGTGTGAGGCATGCTCCATCGGGAACTTTGAGTGTGTGAGTCTCCTTCTAGAGCACGGAGCAAAAGTCAACCCCACTCTTACCTCCCGGACCACCTCCCCACTTCATGAAGCCTGCATGGGAGGTGTGTTTTGATGGACGCCCTTTTATGAAATCTAGTATCATGTTTTAAAATGTAATCTTATCAGACATACATTTTATTTGAATTCAACTTTTGTTTTTGTGACTGCAGGTAATGCAGACTGTGTGAAGTTGGTGATCGCTAAAGGAGCAAGTCTTGAGGCTTATGATCTGTACCATGGTACTCCGCTACATGTGACATGTGCCAACCAACATCTGGACTGTGTCAAGGTGCTCCTAAATGCAGGTAGACTCAAAGTTCATTCACCAAGAAAAGCAATAATATTTTATTAGCTGAATATAACTTGGGAGCAGTGTAAACAACTACCACGCAAACAATAAAACAAAGCGTTTACATTTTTTTTATTTGTATAATAAAATCAAAGCATGTTTCTAAAATCAACAAAGCTTGCTTATCAGTTAAAGCTGTTTACTAAATATAAAAAAAATGTTTGTGTTATTTTCTGTGTGAAGGTGCACAAGTAAATGCCTCCAGGTTACACGAGACAGCCCTACATCATGCAGCTAAGGCCAACAATCTAGACATGATCGAGCTGTTGGTGGAGTTCGGGGCTAACATTAACGCCAGAGACAAGCACGATAAGAAGCCAGTCAACTACACGAGACCGGACACACCCGCAGCACACTGCCTTCAGCTTTGTGACAGTGAGTCTAATTCAAAATCTCATGAAATCTTTACAAGCTCTGTTGCTTTTCTTGGTTTCCTTCATAGGGTTTGTGAAACAGTTCCTGAGATTTTAGTACAGAAAGAGTCCACTAGATGGGGCTCATGGATAGATGTTCTCGTTGTAGCCTTCACCATTTGTTTTTATGGTTGATACCTAAATAACAACTTTAACTTAACATGTTACATTTCACAAATAATATAATGAATTTACATCATATCGGTTCAATATCTTCTTTACATAAAATAAAACAATTAGTGACTTATTTTGATGTTGTCACTCATTTCGACACCGTTTATATTGTGGTGTACGAAACTGAGACTTACAGTTCCCTGGTACTGCTCAGGATGTTTTCAGTGTGATGTTGTGAGCATTCATTGGAAGTTTATGATGATGAGATCTAAGGTTAAATTCTAGTTAAGTCAGGTCATGTCTGGATTCTGTCACAAGTCTCATCCGCAAGACACATTGGCGACTCTGTCTCAGCGCAACAAGTGCCACCCTCTCTAGAATGTAAACGACATTAATAAGAAACGGTGACCAAGGAGCTCATAAATATTTGCATGGTAATCCCGTTCCAGAATGAATTCGCTTTTAGTCTATCGCGACAGTTTTTAATGTAGCTTTATTAAACAAATGCATTTTATCTTCTGGAATGCTGTTTTATTGCTAATTTTTGTATCTTTATTTGGTTGCCTTGGAGGGTGATGTCAAAATAGAGGACATTGTGTTTCTTTATTCACGTAGGAGGTCCAATGTGAGGAATTATGTTTGGATATGTCTGATACAAATCTGTATGAATCACATCGAAGTGTATGAATCATTCACGCTGATCTGTGTTTCTGTAGGCAACCCTTTGTCTCTGCAGCAGCTCAGCCGTATCACGTTGAGGACTGTGCTGGGTACCAGAGCTGTGGACCTGATCACCAAACTGGATATTCCAAACCGTATTATCAGTTATCTCTTATACCAATGAATCCCTTCACAGACTTACACGGAGAACGTAAAACTGGACCTCTGGAAGAGGTTTTCTTTACCTCAACTGCACAAAAACTTGATCTCTCCTACAACCAATGCTAGTTAGATTTCCACTGTACAGCATTAAAGGTTAAGTGTGTCATTTTCAGGTTTCAGCCAATGGCGTGAGTTTGAGGGCATAAACTACCTGTTGGCCCGCCAATGGCAAATGGTAAGAATGTTTAGTCTCGAATCCATTCGGTGCCATTAGCATTTGCAAAAATGACACGCATCACCTATAAGTGTAGAAGCATAGTAGACTAAATAGTGAGCATTACATTTCCTTCACTTCCTGTAGCACTTTCCAACAGAGGACTTTGGCACTTGCTGTGAAATATGTTGTCTTAATGCATCGTCACTAAGGTGAATTTAAACAAGAACTTAAGAAGATGGATATGCATTATATGCACTCAACTGTTCCCTAAAAAATATATCTTCAATGCAGATTTATAACACAGACTAAACGGTGCAATAGGTGATATTCGACTGCTCATATTAAGTAATGTGATTTTATTGTTTGTGTTTGATGCCAAGTTTTTCTAATCTAAATAGGAAAACGGATGGGACTTGAATGTATACTTGATTCCTATTTATGTTGGACTGTGTTGTAGCTCCTGGCAGACAAGATTGTGCTTTCGTGGAGGATAGAATGACAAACACTGTAATGAATTAAGAACAGGAACATATATCAAGATTTGCTTTGCTGTTATCTCTGTGAGAGAACATTAATGGTAATGAAATGCCCCCAAAATGCTGTGTTATTATGCCCTCCTCAAAATATGTTCCTCTCTTATTATTTTTCCATAAACTGCCCAGCAAAATATTTCTTTAAACGAGTTTGACACAACTGGATCCATCTGATCCTCCTGCACATGCCATTTCCTCCTTCTTATAAAGTACAGAAGTTTCTATAAATAGCAGGACGCTCAAAAATAGGATCCAGTGTCCAGCGTTTCTGTGTGAGCTGGAGAAATGAGTTCCTCTGTATGTGCACTTATGCAGAGCCCATCCGGCTTCAAAACAGAGAGAGAGAGAGAGAGAGAGTCCAGGAATGTTGTTAGTAGAGCCTTGTTTTGAAATTAAGCTTACTGAGATACGACAGCTGCTATTAAAAGAATGCTGCTTTTTTCTCTTCATCCAGCGCTCATCTTAAAAGTAGCCTTTAAAGGATTGGATTTTTGTATATATTGTTTGAACCAAATTCTTGCATGTTTTATACTTTGCAGATGTTGAAATGGCAGGAATGGTCAGATTGGTGCTGGTTTTGATGTTCGTTTGTTTGTTGAGGCATAAATACTTTTCACACAAGCTTCTTCAGGAATTATTAGAGTGCTATACATGTGTGATGTTGTTAAAAATGTTAAATTAATAAATGATTTAAAGTCATGAGGCTTATTTTAAGTTCAACCAGACTGTTTTGTTTGTCAGAACCATGGGAAGAATCCTCAGTTAGAAATCAAGGGATATTTAACATGTTAACAGCATGAAATTGAAACGTTGACTTGCGGCTGTTAAAGGTTTGGCCTTCCTGGACCATCCAATGGAGTTATTTTGCTGGCTTTAGATTTACCTCTAGGGGGCTCTGCAGGTTGTAAATCATAAGTTTTCAGTTTTTTTAATGTCACGCTTGTATTTAAAAAAATATATCACACAATTCATCTGCTGTTCTTTTTTGCAGTTACTCATTTGGCAAGCACCGGTCACGTGATGCAAAGCTTTTTGCTTTCATGAAAGCACTGGTCAACGAGAGCGCTGTTCCTCAGAAACTAATCCCTGGTTTTGTTAGCCTAGAACCAACATTGCCATTCTGCCTGACCTCACTACAGTGAGTGTCCCCCTGACCTTTGACCTCTTCAGTTTTACATCTTTTTTCAACAGAAGCTGATGGCCTCGGCTGTTTTGAAAGCAATAGGTCCTCTACTACCAGGACGTGAAACAGTCCACACACAAAAAATCTTCACACACTGTAACGCTGCTGTTACTACTACACATTCATCAATTGATTGACATTGAACCTTTCCGTGCAAGTATAAAAGCTCATCTGATTACACAATCAAGGCTTTCGTGCCGGTGCAAATATCTGACGGAGAACAGCTTTAGATGGTTACAGATAGTTGTAAACGATGCTCTCGGAGGAAAAGATCGTGACCTGAAGTTGCGGGAGACAGATGAAGCAGATTCCGCTTGTGAGATGGTCCGCTGCTTGTCTTTAGAACATCCCAAGCACAAATTTCCTCAAATCCACTCTGGAATTCTGACTCGATGAGAAACAGATGTGTGCGTATGAAGCGCTGCCACAAAGGCCAAATCGGCTCAAAATTGCACACTGGACTGTTCTGCAACCTCGTACACTGACAAACTGTTTTAAAGAAAAATCATTTATTCACCCTCACGTCGATCAAAACCTGTTTAGGAGTCATTCATATGTGGAACACAAAAGAAGATATTTGAAGAAATGTCTGGGTGGTTTTGACAATACAATGGAAGCCAATGGGGACCAATGTTGTTTGGTTACCAACATTCTTCAAAATATCTTTTTTTGTGTTCTGCAGGTTTGGAATGACACGGGGGTGAGTATATGATGAAAAATCTTCATTTTTGAGTGAACTATCCCTTTAAGACGAACTTTGGCATTGTGTTTGTGTAACTTAACTTTATTTGTATAGTGCTAACTTAGGCAATATACAGACAACATTAGAATTGTTCCACAAGTCAAACAAAAACCACTAGTTTACAATCACCGCCATCCCCAAAACAAAGGAGCTGAGACAATAGAAAAAACTTAAAGAAGTCTAGTCAGACATGTGTGTGTTTGTTCGGCTGACACTAGCACAGGCTAGACTACACACATACACAGTCATCTGTCTTTGCTTTTGCTCACTCGAAAAATGATCCTACCATCTGTGTGTGTTTTTTTCCTAAAGGGAGTCCCTCTATTGGGTATTCAGGCAACACACCACATTGTGACCTCAGCAACTTTCCATTTTAGCCGTCTCTGTTGCTACACGATTGTGATCATTGAAGCGCACTCTAGACTTTCCAAAAATATTGTGACAAAAGGCTACGTCGACAAAGGAATGCAGCGTATTCGCACACTTTATTTTATTCTATGGAGAAATCATCATCTGTTATGGTTCACGTTTACAGAATGAACGGTTTTCAGAACAAAAACTATAATCCTTAAAGTTTTTCTTACTTTTCACATCACTGCTGAAAAACGGAAACCTTAACAGAAATGTGTTTTAAGGTACAGTGTGGAAAAATAATGAGGCTCTATTGACAGAAATGCAATATAATATACATAACTATGTCTTCAGTGCTGTTTAAATAATGAAGCGTCATGTTTTTCTTATCTTAGAATGAGTTATTTCTGTCTTCATACACCGTGGGTCCCCTTACATGGAATTCGCCGTGTTGTTTCTACAGTAGCCCTTAACAGACAGACTGCACAGAGCACATTTCCTAAATACGTTATCTCCTTCGGCAAAGAAGTGAAAACCATCTTTGTCCTGTGTCAGCCACCATAGTGCTTCAAATGGGATGGGTTTTCTAAAATCTCCACATTGCTCCTTTAATGGAAACTAATGGTCTCTGTAGGTTTGGTGCATGCTGTTGGTGGATATGGAACCAACATAACAGTGTTCACATCTTATTGAAATAACATCCAAACTTAAAATCAATTTGGTTTGAATGGTAAACAGCTAGACCGGTAGAACTTGTTTTGTGTATTTCAGAAGCGACATGTTGAAATTTACAATGCAGGTAGTAGTGAAAACAGTAGTGCGGCTCCATTACGTAAATGTGATTTTGTTTTTGCACGCGGCTGCCCGGGTCACAGCACATGTCAAACACTGAGAACAAAGGTGTCTCACAGGCATACACATCCCTTTCATCTTTTCTAGGAAATGAATCGAGCTTAAAACGAAATAACTTGCAAACAGTCACCTGACAAATTCTTCTTTAATCTAAATTGAAAAATCACTTTATTATAATCTTATTTGGCATAATGTATTTCTTTGTGTGAGTTGTTGACCGTGGCTTTAAAGCTTTTGTCTTTATTCTTGTTTACATATGTGGGCTGAATCTCACTCTATCATTTTGGGATCAACCCTCAATTACATGCCTGCTTCGCAGTAAACAAATTTCTGGGGGTTTTCCTCGAGGTGTGAAATTACGACACCGTTACCATCTACAAAGACATGCCCCATGCACCACTTACCTGTTTAACGTTTTGTTCTCTGTGCACGCAAAGTCATTTAGCGCACATCAAAATGTAAAAATGCGTGTTTCAACCTTCTTGAATAACATGCGGTTTTCTGAACCAGTTATGTTTGTGCGCTTCAAGGGGAATTTTTTTGTGACTGTTAAGGAATGATAGCAGAATACATTGCCGCCCCTGTACCCACCATGGAACAAAACTGTTTGGTTGTATAATGTAGTACGAGGTCGTCATGTGCCACCAACTGAGCTGTGGATTGCCTGCAGAAAGTCAAAACAAGAACAGTATGTGCTCCAGGTGGCTTCTTCTTGCTCGTTCAAACCAACAATTACCCACTGTGTTAATGACAAGGTGTGTCAGTAGTGAGTATTTTTGAAGTTGGAGATTTGTTCTGCGCTTATGAAAGACTGCTCTCGCCTGCAGCCATCTGCCCTCCAGATCTAGCTTTACAAGTTCATCCTGGGATGTCAATGAGAAGGAGGAGATGTTAGGGAGGGCCGACCTTGCTGGACCGGCCTTATGTAACATCTTTTTGTTACCTGTTACAAAAATTGGTGGAATTAAACACTTTTATGTGTTTGTCTAACTTGATGGTGTTCGTGGATATGTACAAGGTGTCATATATACCTTTAGGAGGTTCAAAGAAGTGCAGGAACCTAGAGAAACGAATAGTTGCTTAGAGGAAAGTTTTATTGCTAAAAGCTTTCTCTTTAATGGCTGTGAAGATAATGGTTCTCTTAAAATGTCTTATAGGGAGTAGAAACAGATACATCAATGGATGAATAGTAAGAGTAGAGCACTACAAAATGAATGTGGATAGCATAATGATTTTGATGCAGAATGTTGTTTTTCAGATTTTTTGCTATCTTAGCATGTCTGAGAGCATTTTTCTGTTAAGCATACAACATAACACACACAAAATCCCATAATGCAACACTCTCAATGTGTGTTTTTTAATCAATTAGCATGTTTGGACTTCCAAGTTAGACTGCAAAAAAAATTATGCATTGTTCTGTCTTGTTTACCAACATGACATTTTTTTGTTTTAAAATCAAGAAACATTACAAGAAAATTGAAAATGTTTATGCTTGAAACAAGTAAATAAAAAATAAACGGAAAGGTTGTAAGGAAATTAATAATTTGTATTAATGAAGAATTTTATTTAGAATTTTTATACATTTACTTGCTACATTCTTCCTTACAACATTATTGCTTGTTTTTAGCATAAACTCTCTTAATTCAGACTTTATTTTAGAAAGCAAGACTCAACAATTTATGTAATTTTGCAAGATTTTTTTTGCAATGTAGGAAATGTTTGCTTAAAAGTCTGAAAATAGTATGCAGTAAGCTAGTTTTCCATAGATTCACATGTTTCTTTTTCACTTGGCCAATGATGATTGGTTGAGAGAATCATGCTCATTTCAATCAGGTGTTGATAGGACATGGAACATGCTGCATGCTGTTGGTTTCTCTTGGTCAAACAAAAGCAAAACCTCAAGGTAAAAATGACACTAAACCACCTTTTTATTAAGTTTATGTTGTTATGGTGATATCTTGATCTCAAACAAATGATTTGTAAATGTGTGCATTTCTGAAGAACTATGAAGATAAAATCAGTCCGAGACAGTGTTTGATAGTCTCTTTCTATCTCAATGTTTGCACTATATTTCATGTGTAAGCTTTGCCACCAAACACAACCTCACCGAGTTGATCTCACATAAACCAAGTTGGCATAAATCACGATCACGCTGTATCCAAAGCACAGGGCTGTTTAAAGGTTGGATTAGCGCTGCGATAAGATAGGCCGCTCTGAAATGTTGCCTGCTGCCAAGCTGGCATGAAAAATGTCCACCTGAGAGCTCCTTTTAAACCTCAACATAGTCTTCGTATGAGCTAGTCATCCAGTCTGATGGAGTTACAGAGTCGAGCGTGTGTATATGAATATATATGAATGTTTTGTACATATGCCATTGGTGCAGTTGATTTATTCTGAGATGGTAAATCCAGATTTCATTGCATACATTCTTTAACTCGCAGATCACCTTTCTTCTTTGGCTTTTATGTTCACAGTTTAGGCCGGGCGGAATCAAGCGTGATCATCTAGCGTGCGTTGAGGTTATAGGGCTAATTTCCGCATGATTGTGAATAAAACGTTTGTGTCCCTTGGCCGCTTTGTAAGTGTGCCGCGGTGCTGTCTAGATTTGTTAAAGTCAGGAGGGCACGTGTTTGTATCTTTATTTAAGTGCCTCACGTGCATTATAGAAGTCATTTGTCAGGGTTTAGCTGGAGCTTTGTTTGCGTTGCAGGTCTTGGCATTGCTTTTAGTGCAATATTCAGTCGTTTAAGTGCCTTCTTTTTGAAGCTCGCTGGATCTGTTCAATTTCAGGTTTGACCCCCGGAAGACCCCACGCCTCATATACTTCCTCTGTTCTTAGTAATGGCGAGATTTATTCTTCCATCAAGGTATCTCGGTTGAGATACTGGTTTTGTATACAGACCTCCTACTGCTGAAAGCTTGTTTGACTTTTAATCTTGGTAACCATGAATTCAGCAAAACATCGTAATGATAATGTCCAGCAGGCTGTGGTTAAAAAAAATGGATTTGGGTAAAGATGCCTGCTGACCTCAGCTGCTTTGTCCATCACTGCCCGACCCGTCATGCTACAGGACACCTCCCCGCATTCTTTCAATTTCTGAAGTCACACAATGGCTTTGAGGTCACCCAGCACATACCGCAAGGACATGACCCTTATAAACCTGTTTACTCATCGGACCCCATGTGTAGGGGCCTAAGCATTAGTAAAGGATGCAGATGACATCAATTTAAAATGTTCTTGTTGAAGGTTGGGCATACTATCAAACCACAGCTTTTTCTTTTCGCTTTGAAGAGGGGGAAGATTTCTCTGTGAGATCTGAGTTCACGATGAACAGTTGTGGCCCTTTAAAGATCCCAATAAAAAAAGTTATTGTTTGCGTGAAGTAGAAATGTAGTTTAGGCTTAGTACTTATCATTTTTTATGTTATCACATAAACTTGAAGCACGCATTCTGGCCTGCTCTCCTCATACAGGCACATCAAGCGGGCTGATCAGCTCCCTCCCCTCTTAACAGCGTCCATTGTAGGTAAGGCTTCACTCAAACAGCACTGACCCCAATGTCATAGGTTGTGAAGAGCAAGTTGTGCGTTTGTATCTTAAAGGGACAGTGCATCCAAAAGTTTTGTTTTGTACTGTACTCACCCTCAAGTTGTCTCAAATCTGTATGATTTACTTGCTCCCATTGAGCACAAAAAGAGATGTTTATTTGCAAGTTATAGGAAGTGACAGTCTTGGTCACCATTCACTTTCATTGTATAGAAAAAAGATCCGGCCAGTGACACAATCTGCCTTGTTGTTTCACAAAAGGAAACGGTTTGGACAACATTAATAGATTTAGGAACTTCTATTTCTAGAGTAGGTTTTATTTTAACCAACATATAGAAATGTATGCTACTTTAAAGGGGGAAGTCTACCTTAATACACAGAAAAAAAACAAATTCTTTCACACTTAGTAACCTATTTCAAATACACAAACTAAAGACATCACCATTTGGCTGTCATGGACAAACTGTTGAAGAAAAATCTCAAACCGCAGGTTTAAATGACAGGTTGGCTGGTTTTCACCATGGCTTCTTTGGGTAGAAGGCGCTCTCTTACGTAATGTCTGGGATGCTCTTGTTGTGGTTGGGTAGAATATGCTAAATAAATGTCATAAAAACCAACCGGAGTCAAATTCTCTGGATTCAGAGTTTGACTTTTTTTTTAAACCGAATACTTCTTTTCCAAGATGGGCTCTTTGCCTGCTGTCAGCTGAGCATGTCACGTTGCTACCACTTCAATAAGATATTTGTTTGAGCAGCTTTAAGTTTGTGTGTGCACATACCTGCATAAGTTTAATACACATATTAATGTCTTGATTAAAATGTAAGAATGTTTCTTGTGAGGATTAAGTTAAGGTGTGCGGTTAGTGAATAGAATACATAATTCGCTTGGTATAATAACAGTCAGGAAAAGCGGGTCAGTCAGCTGTTTTAAATCTCATTATTAGGCTTCCATGACGAATCTTCATTTTTTTAGGAGGGAACCCCACTATGGATATTTATAAGACTGTTAAAATAGTTCTGACATAGTGTGTGTGTTCATGAGTGTTTTTCTTTTTTAACCCTGAAGCTGTACTCGCTCACACACAATGATACTGATGACAGAGATAGTCTGAAAACCTGTGTGTTCACGTGGGTGGGCACACGGCCTTGAAACGATGGCAGGTGTGAGTTTTAATGATTCTGAAATGGTACCGGAAAGGTCAGAGGCTGAGCACGAGTAAGCGGTCAGGTGTGCGGCCGCTTCAGCTGCAGGTTTGAAGATGCAACCATTGCACTTTACAAAAATGTCTGCGGGCCCAAAAAAGTGTACGCTCTCCTTTAACTGTTTTTGATCAAATCGGTTCTGAAAATGCTAATTGAAACTTAAGTGAAACTTTAATGGAAATAATGGATTGTGGTATTATAAAGTCATTTGCACCGCAACAAAAAAATGACAAGTACAGCAAATCAAAGGGGCTTAAAGCGGTCATGTGACAATATTCAATTTATGATCAAATTAAAATAAATGCAACAGATGGAAATATAATGTGCTCTTTTTTTTAGACGCAATGAGGGATTTTTTTTGCATTTAACTCACCTTAAAAAAAGACCTTAAATATTTAATGTCCTGACCCGATCTCTATAATCTGGCTTTTAATGCAGCTATTAAAGTTATTTACTATAACAAATTATCAGATTTAATGTTTTATGAAAAGAAGCTTTGATTAATGTATTTTCCTTCCCTCATTTCTCACTGTTGTTTTAAGCCAGGAATGGTTTAACGCTCACAGCTCAGTTTTCACTGCTGATGAGAATGGCACATTGTTTTTAGACTTTGTCTCCTTTGGTCTTCGTATTATGTAACGCTCTGTTTCCACTAATGCAAACCAAGCGTCTAGATTTCAGGTAAGATCAAGATATTGGACTATCAGTCGCAGCATGTCTGAGTCCAGGTCCACTCAATCTTCCTGTCTGTTTTCTCTCTTTGTGTGATCATCATACTACTTTGTGTCAGTCGGTAGCAACTGCTGTATAGTCTTTTGAGAGGATTACTTCTGATGTTTCACCTGACGCTTAACAGATGAATTCAGCAGGTGTTTTTTGCAGAAATATTCAGTCCTATGCAATGTAATAAAATGGTTAGCTGTAATGTTCCTATTGCTAGAGTTAAATTAATACTAATGTAAAACACCTGTCTAGCTGCGAATCTAATAACGTCAACCGTCAAATACTTACCGGTTATGCTTTGCAGGCTTGTGGTTTGTGTTGTATTCCCTGCTTGCTTTTTAAATCATCTATCTGCACAAAGAGTTTCTGGATTATTTTGATTCAAAATAACCTGTAAAGCCATCCATGTACTTTATTTAACGCAATAATTAAAACGAGATCAAGAATCGTAATTTATTTATTTGCAACGCAACACAATGCAAGAAATCCTTAAAAAATGCATTAGTGTATAAAATCATTAGACAAGATATAGCAATAAGCAAATCAAATTGACAGAAAATTAAGACTTTTTAAAGAAAATGAAAAAATTGTTAATAAACATGATACGATTTGTTATATTTTACTGGGAAACAGAAGTGATTTCATTTGTGATTTGATGGCGGCCACTTGTCTTTAAATGACTGTTCCAGACAAAAATGTGAAATTGTGACGCAAAGCTAAATAAAGTTTATAAAAAGATCGGCTGATGAATCTGGAAGTTGTGGTGAAGAATGTTCTTCTAGGATTCTGGTGGATCTTATGTAGCAGTTCAAATGGGAAAGTCTGTCATTTCGATGAGCCACCACATTCTTGCACTTTGTGTTCCTTTAATAGTGCGGAACATTTGCATATTTTTGAGGGAACTCCAGGAACCCTTAAATGTAGATTTAATGTCCTTCTGATTCAGCCGGAAACGGTCTGCGTGTTCTGTACTGAATTTTAATGACTACCCTTATTAACAAAAGACAACCTGGATTTAATCTTTACAAACGCAGACGTCGACAAATGCATCTAGACACTACTAGTTTGACATATACAATTCATCAGTGAGTGCAGAAACGACACTAAGATGGTCAATAACATGTTGAGAAATACACTCTTGTAAATTCACATAGAGCCTTGAAAGTGCAGCAATAAATAACAACATGTCTATCCAACAAGACAAAAATGTGATCATTCTAGATAATTAAGACCCATGGAATTTAAATGGCTTTTAGTCTGTGCGTGCCCATTTGTCTTTTAGTAATAAAAATATAGATGACATGACTCATGTTGTACTACACAGAATTCTCTCCAATCACATTCACTCAAGTAAAACCATCCCTCCCCCTTTTGTATAACTGTTGCTTATTGGCTGTTGATATCTCGCACAACATTTTCTTTCAGGGAAAATACATTAAAATTCCATTCAACGGTTTTGTCAATAGAGGTCTTTGACTTGGTCGGAGGCAAAAATACACTATTACTAAACAATACTTGTGTGTAAGTAAACTAAATGATATAATCGTTGGCCCTAATAAATCCGCTAAATGGGTTATGAGGAAAAACGTCTATATCACAGCATCTGTGGTAAAAATACATTACCTTCAGTTTACTCTAAAGTGTCCCAGTAGACTCTAATTTACTTGATTTATGGCTGAACCGCTTGCGTTTTACTTCTGACATCTGCTGTGGCTAGACGTTCAATTTCAGCCATTGCGTCACACACATGCACTCAGACCAAACTCCATGTCGGGGCTCCTACGTCGGCAGTTTTCAGACAAAGAAGCCTTTGAGTGTGACATCAGCATTAAGTTCTGACTGCCAGACTCTCTTTGGCCTCATAAACTGAAATCGGTAGAGACCAAAGGCCCCATCATCTCAGGGTCATTCTAGACACGTTTTTCAGTTGTGTTGGGTACAGCAAGAGCTGTATATGTAAGAATGACTTTAGGAAATAACTGCAAATAAGTCTAGAAGTTAAAGACTAGTATGGTATTGTCTCGATAGACAGAGTTTTGACATACAAGAATGGGAATTATAAAAACTCTTTTAATTCTGAATCTGTTCACTGTATCTGTTCCTATTCTTGTTTGAGAAATAGTTAGTCGTAGTTATATGAACAAACAAAAACGAAATGCTAAACTAAAAAAACAAATACTAACTACATATTTAGCCTAATTTTCTTTTTTAAAGCTGCAATTCATAACTTCCGTCCCAAAATTCCAGGTTTTTTGTGTGTGTTGAAGCCAAATGATGTCAAACTGTGAAATCGTACCCAAAAGCTCAACCTAAAAATCATTACAGTTGTGAATTGTTTTTTTATCTACGCCATGTATTAATACAGAAGTTCAAGGGACACTGTCAAAGTATTTTAATAGTGTTTAATCCCATGTTTGCATTGCCAGAAGAATGTAGACGTACCAGTTAACCATTAACAGAACCCAAGATCAATTGAAACAAAGTGGCACTCTTTTTCCCGCCCTATTTATCTTATTCAACACGATCTATAGGAACAAAGTATAAAACTCAGTTTCTCAAAACACCTTGCTTTTTGTACCTTGGTCAACTGGCGAGTTTGCGTGAAACATGAACGTTTTAGAAATGTCAGAATAAAGAGTAAAAAAACAGATCAGAAGAAAGAGCAGGTCTGCTCACCGGCCGAGCACAAGCGTGCACGTGAGCCTTCGGAGGTCTAAATCCAAGCCGCTCAAAGGAAGAAACACTCCTGGGCCAACAGTCTGGGGTTAACCGCTTCTCGGAAAATATGGAAGAGAAGGGAACATGATGGACGCTGTTAAGAGGGGAGGGAGCTGATCAGCCCGCTTGATGTGCCAGCGCACAGAGCCCAGTTACCCGTCTTTGCCTGTATGAGGAGAGCAGGCCGGAAAACCGAGCGTTCTCTTGGATCGCTCTTTTAATGTCTGCCCGTAAGGCCAAACCACTTGTGGCTACAATTTAAAAAGGGTCTGTTAGACACATTACAGACTTGAGCTAGGTGATGCCACTATCTCATGTTCAGAACACGTATGTAATGGCTGCGTCTTAATGAGAAAATCGTATGTGTATGCACAGGCACAATTTTTTTTACGAACCTAAAATTTTATCTTCTGTCATTTTTCACTCCCATGTTGTTCAAAACCAGTATATGACTCTTCTTCTGTGGAACGCAAAAGAAGATATTTAGAGAATTGTCTTGTGTCCAGTCAATGGAAGAAATAGGGTCAAATGTTCTTCAAAATATCTTACTTTGTGATCTGCAGACGACAGAAAGTCATGAATGACATGATGGTGAATAAATAATGACAAATTTTCACATTTTTGACTTTTCATTGCAGACAATGAGCTCAAATCCTCACTTAGTTCCACATTTGAGTTCCCGTGATAAAATTGGAAAATTCTACAAGTATGTTGTTTAGGTGAAAAAATTTCCATATAAAAGATAGGAAGTCTATGTGAGGTCCCCACAAATATATTTGTGTACAAGTTTGTGTGTCTGTGTTCATAAACAGGATGAATCTCTTTTGTGGGTGCAGCAGAGGAAATGAGGAGTAATTAAAGTGGGCCGTGTTAGTGTTGTTTGCACAGCGGGTGAATCGGTGCTAAAGAAAACAAAGCACGCTGGGAAAAACTGCAGCCATCAGCGGCAAACACAGCACAACGCTCAGGCAACCCGCCAATCAAACCGAGCGGCCCAGCGGCTGCAGAACTAAACCAACCAGCATACAGAAACCCGTGTGCATCTGTGTGTGCATGTTATATTCAGACATTTTACTTTCTCTGTCCGTGCAGATGTTAAAATCCAAGCCTTATGTGTGAATGGCGTGCCGGCGTGATCATTATAAGCCTGTTCATTAACATTAGCTGCGGGAGGCTGTTGGACTATTTTCCATTCTTTTCTCACCAAAGCCTCCTGTTTCCTGTCTGGACGGCAGTAAACGGTAGCCTTGGAGTGCCTGTAGACACGTTTCACACCCGGTTAGCGTCGGGTCCAATAAACGAGAGAGAGATGGAGGCCAGTTATTGTTCCATGAGCTGTACAGCAGGGGACTGGGCATAAAGCCAATGGTATTCGGGTGAACTTTTTACTGAAGGTGTGATGATATAGAACGAAAGACTATTGCTGTAGGAAGGGTGATTCAGAAAGTAGTTTTAATGGGGTTTTAAACAAAACAGCTTCAGATGCAAGTCAATGAAAGAGTTTTACACTTTAAAGGGATAGTTCCCCCAAAATGAAAATTGTGTTCTCATTCACTCACCCTCTTGTCTTCTGCAGACCACAAAAGACATTTTGAAGAATGTTGGCAACCGAACAACAATGGCTCCCATTGACTTCCATGTGGACACCAAACCAATTCAAGTCAATGGGTACCACTGTTCGGTTACAACGTTCTTCAAAATATCTTCTTTTGTGTTCTATAGAAGAACAAACGTCATACCCAGATTTTAATTTTTGAGTGAACTGTCCCTTTAAATTTACGTAATGCACACCCTTTATGTTAGTTCACAGTTTTTTGATGGTACTGGTAATGGATAAAATGCTTTCAACAGCATGCTCATGAGATCGATTCCATGCATCTAAAAGTAATTTTACACGTTGTTTGCAATGTGTTTTTGCACCGTTTTGATGTTTTGTCAAGTATGTTTGACATGCGGGTTGTTCTCAGAAGTCGCATGAAGTTTTGCCAAGTTTTTGAATGGCAGCAAACCACTCTGCAAGAGATAAGCTGCATGTTATTAAGCAAACCTATGGTTTTGATGTTGCGCACCTTTACCTAATAAGAAACCAGGACTGATATGGACATCTGTTAATGTCTGACATTGATTCTCGACATGGAAATCAAATCGAGCATTACAGGGCGCAGTAATCCGGCCACAAATACTTTCTTTTAAAAAGAACATCTGAAAAAATGCATGTCAGCGATCCCATTAAATACTGAAATCGCATGCGTGTGTGTTAGATTAAGCGAAACAGAGTTTGGCGTTTGATTGACAGGCAATTACACTTATGGCCAACGGAGCGGAGAATGACGTTATGATCAGACCTCATTCCTGTCCTACAGGTCTGATCGGCACGGCTGTACAACGTTGACTGTTCATATCATCCTACTTTAAATGGCATCAGAGATTATCCAGGCATCATTAAAAGAATACATAAAAGGTCACAACCTTCGCATTTATAAATGAAGTATCGAGCATGAGGTCACAGACTGCATAAAACACGTGTTTCAGTCTTTAAAAGAAAGCACATTATGAACGGAGATTAAACGCAGTTTCCATGAGCTACGTAATGGACGAGAATAAGCAGAAACGTGTTGACATGTTTTGAGAGAAGCTGAAGTGTGCAATTTTTTTGATGCCAAAGTACTTTTTAGTATTCCAGCTTAATATACACAGACTGCCAAGTAAGCGATTTGAGGGTTGACTCCCCTAAGACGTGTAATCACTGGGTCTCTGTTTTCAGCAAAACATTGTCATGTTTGAGCATCCCAATGAGTCTGTCAAAGCAAAGTTTACTCGACCAATGGCTGGCATTTGGCGATGGGACAATTTGTAGGGCTGACCAATAGCAGATTGAATCTTAAACGTGTCAAAACAATCATTATCTTTCCTATTTGGTGATGTAAGCGGTTGACAAATAAAATAACAAAGGAAGAAATATGAAACGTAATGTTTAGTTCTGACAGTAAAAAAAAACGAGTGCGACACATTGAAATAAAAAAAGATTATTCTTTCAAAAGAAGTGGTTCTCTGTCTGGCCAGTATTGGGTCTGTCTGGAATATCGTAATCTAAGAAGAGTACTCGGGCCTCATATAGCCTCATTAACGTGCCAGGAAAGAAAGTGGGGAAAAAACTCACCCCTCCTATCCTGAGGAAACGGCTCAGTTAAGGGAAAAGACTGCTGAACGAGGGAATGAAAGAACGAGGGCAGAGGACAGAGATGAAGTGTTAATAGTGGCCGTGACAGATGGGTTGCAGAGGGATGGGCCTTTTCCTCATGAAACGCTTCATCAGCTCTTAACCTCTACTGCGAATGTATCTGGAGGTTGAAATAAAGGCAGGTTACTGCAAACCTGTGAGATTTATGTACAGTATGTTAGGAAGAACGACAGAAAATACGAGAGCGTTTGTGGGAGAATGGGAGTTGTAAAGATGGCTGAGGAGAGTTTTCCTACAGTTCAGCTTCAGCATACTTTTTTTTCGACTCGTGAAGGAAAACGTTTTTCCTCCTGATGTTTCAGATGGCCCAAATCTGGGCCATCTGAATGGTCAAATTCTGGTTAAATCTAGAATGCCGCATCAAATCTGAAGTCATTTTGTGTAAAAGTGTGAAATATTGTAGCACAACAAAAAACAGAAGGAAATCTTCATACTGTTTGGCCAGTGGTCTTGTTCTTTTGACAGAAAACACTAAAATATAAAAACTCTTCTCGTGACAGCGTCTGGTCTGTTTCGTGAGCAGAAGTGGATCTAAAAAGAAGCATTCGATCGCCTGTCTTTATGATTAACCCAAAGTAAGCCGTGCTTTACGGGTGGCTTTGTACTTGACAGAAAACAAAAACGCGATGTTTAAATTCAGCCGCAGTTGAGTCTGGCCTTGTGCCTCAAGGGGAGCTTGAGTTTCAAAGGTTTAACATGAAAATCTCCTTTCTGCTTCTCTCTATATCGTCCCTGTTTAGACTCTGAACACGAGGGACGGAAGGGGTGTTCCGTTGGAGGCGGTGCTGCCGGACATGACAAAGAGCAGGCTTAAGAGGAGCGCCAGGGGAACCCTAAAAACGGTAAGCGACAGCAATACGATATGACACCTAAATAAGCACATAGTCCATCACACGCACAGTTCCCACTGCTGTCAGGACACGCATTTAGACGTGCATCTCCCATGATTCCTTGCGAGCGGTGATCAATTTGTTTAGAAGTCACATGTTGGTTGTTGGTTGGGTGAAGTAGAACTGTAGTTTAAGGTTAGAGTTAAATGGCAATTTATTCTCTCGCCTCAAGGCAAACCACTTTGCTTTGAAGACTTGTCTGTGAATAGCTTACAGTTTTGGTCTGCTGACAAACAGGCCGTTCTTATTTGGAGACGACCTATGCTTTTAGTGCCCCTGAGCCGCTTGCACACACTTTCATGGTGCTATTGATGTCCCATTTATGACAAAATATGTACAGGAGATGTGAGGACACTCTGAAAGTCATAAAATGTTTATGGCTTCAAAACAAGCATAGCCATAAAATCTTTTATATACAAATATTGTAATTGATAAAAAGAAAATGATGCCTGTGATCATGCCAAAAAAATGTGTCTGTATGGGATGTGGTTTTAGAGGTGACTGATGATTTGAGTGAGGATCTGTGGCCGGTGTGTCACGCTTAATGTGGGCGTGTAAATATGTCGAGTTAATAAACAATCCGTTTGTAAACAAATGATCTCAGTGTCAGATGTTTGAGGTTGTTTGGGTAATTCTGTGACATCATCTTACCCTTAAAGAAACAGTGGCACTCATGTTATTGCGGTTCAGACTCAAGAGGATGTTGGTTTTTAATATAATGTTAGTGTTTACTATCGTAGTGTTTACTAGAAAAGCTGTTGTTATACGTGTACATGCAGCGTAGATCAGCATATAGCCATTCAAATTGAGGGGAAAAAACAAAATGTTTCTGATCAACTTTTTAAATTATTATTTGTTCGGGTTTGAACCCATTGCACGCTTTTAAGAAAAACAAAGGAGTGTTTTGTATAACCATTGTAGATAAACTAAACAATAGTTTGAATTTCACCTTGGCCCATTTCATAAAGGTGTACAATGCATCTAGTCTTAGTTTACTTCCTACAGCTCACTTCCGTCCTCGCCCGAGCTGCAGGTTAGGTTAAATGAGCATGCAATGAAGCCTGGGTAATCTCGTCTTGATTTACACAGTTTGACACGCATGCACTTTCACATTCTCACACAGCGACGCCGCCTCGGTCTTGTTCTCCCGAAGCCGCGACAGCTATGACATGATGTGTTCCTTTTAGGAGGCCTCATAAGGTAATGCTGGAAATATCTGTACACAACGCTGTACTGCATCCAATCTCCCTCGAAGTTCATGTTCTCATCTGTTTACAAAAGAATACAATTAAATGACATTGGGATATAATGAAATCATCCCGTAGTGAGAATAAGGTGGTTGGCATCAGATTTGTTTTGATGGGGCCGAGGATATTGTTTCCAGTTGCCCCTCCTATAGACGGCTCTGGTAAGTGTTGGTGTAGTAACACAGTGTTTGTTTCACATGCGAGGAGACTTCACATCTTACCTCGTAAGTGTTGTTTTAATAACCTTACAGAATTTAAACCGAGAAGCACATCCTATAACAATCATGCACCTCACTACTTCACTTCATATTCTGGAACGTTCTTTCTGCACTTATCTGAAGTGACTTCTAGAACCAGTACAACACATGATGAATCAGTGTGTTAAAACAAATACCCGGATACATTGAGTTTCTGTGTGCTTGAGGTCACGTAACACAGAGTACGCAATAATCAAGATATCGCTCTGCTTTATGATGATAACGCCAAAGTGAATCGCAGATTTACACATGAGCTGAGTGCTGTGAAGTAGGTTAGAGGTTGGAAGCTGGGCGACTTACAATGGTATGAAGACATGTGTGTGTTTGTATACAATAGGCTCCAAAAGTCTGAGGACGGTCATTGAAACGTTACTGTGTTGCTTTAATGATAGTGTGCACTTGAACTTGCATCATTGTCAGAGTGTTTCTTCAAAAAACAAGTATTTCAAGTTTTTCTACTATCGACACTTGAAAAATAAAACATGATACAATTATTTAGCATGACTGTATATTTACATACATCATCATCACAGGCATAATCATTATTAAAATATGATATAGTTATCATTTAAAGGACACCTTGTGATGCTTTGGATGAAAGTACAACAAATTCTTGAATGTATCAGGATCTAGTTACAATAACGGCTTTAAAATTAATTGATAAACTATGATCATAAAACGAAGAATGTAGGAAATAAAACACTCTAAAGTTCCTCATGAAGTAATAAAAACTCTTGTTTTGATTTGAACACTTCTTTATTCTTGTCTTTGCCCACGTGAACTTTCAAAGCGAGTGTGTGTTTTGCAGAAGCACAAAAGGGGCTTTGTTCCAGTAAACACACACCACACGTGAATGACATCATTCTTATGAGTGTGACTGCAGCGAATCAGGATTAAACCCTTTCTGTGTATGTGTGGGTCTGTGTGTGTGACCCGATGGACTAAAGCCATACCTCAATGGGTATCGAATATTCTTCTGAGATTTGAAAACTTTTACTTCATCTTGACTGTATTCTCTATTTCACAAATTATACGCAAGTAGGTCTTCCATTACTCAATACTGCTGTCGACCCGAGAATCAGGTCTTAAAGCGCAACTGCGCATACAAATACATATAACCGATCCATATGAAAACCCTTTTTTTCTAAAATATTCAATTTTCTCTCCATTTCCTGCTATGATTTCAAAAGTGTACGGAGAATGGTGTAACCAAAACATTTGTGCACGAACAGCATCCTGACAAACAAATGCACAAAAGATGAAAGGCAAACATTCAGATGTCTGGCATGTGTGTTTTCCATATGCAGACCAGTGGATGGATTGGGTTTCTGACGACAGGGTGGCTGGGGCAAACACGAGATCTGTGATCCGTATGACTGTAGTGTTTCACAGCGGGTGACACTTGTGATCTGAGCTCTGATGATGTCTAACCGCAAACATAATCACTTTGCTTTTGTCAATTCAACTTCTTTTCAAATGTTTGCTGTGTGTACGCGCGCGTATTTTTATGGCCTTTTCTGGATATTAGAGCCGCGTATGTGTTCTGCAATACATGATAGTTCCTGTTCTTGTGTTCAAGCTCAGCTGTTCATGCATTGCATAAGAAGCGCAAAAAAATTGTGGTTTTGATTTCCAGGAATTACATGAACTTATTAAAAAATGCACAGCTTAAATGCACCGAGTCTCCCAGATGTGTCAGTGATTATTTGTATGCATGCGGACAGGTTTGACAACACGTGATTTTTAGTAAATAAAAAGGATTGAAGATAAACCGAAAATGAACCTGTGTGTTCATTGAAATAGCTGCGAGTGTGTACTCTGCGGTTACTGTAAACTCCAACTCATCACATGACCGTCACATGGCAACAAACCGCTACACAGCTCGGTCTTTTGTCCGCTTCATATCTAAACTCTCCTTCATAAGTCTTTCCTTTGGCCCTGGCTATTGTGTCCATGTTGTCTCACCTGAGCTAACAACACACTCTTTATATTACAGTATGTTCCAGCCCAGTAAACAACCCACAATTGTTCTCTTTTCACTCCATGTGTACACTACATAACATTGTATGACCACAACAGATGTATTCAAACATTATGGAGATAATTTTGACATAGTAAAACTGCGGTTCAGTTCATGTGTTGTGCTGTTTCGTACACAAGTAGCTTTGCACCTTTAGATGGCTTGACATAACAGGCAGTTTGGGGATCGCCATTTTTCAAATAGTAATAACATGCGCAAATGTTTTTATTCACTGCTATTTATGTTTGTAAGAACGTGTTATTCTGTTGTTGTATCGCAAGTCGTGCAACAAAAGCACAAGACAAAACATGCGTTTTTTAGTAAAGCTGGAAAATTGTCATGTCAACCTTAGCTGCTAGGTGCGCTTTATACAAAAGGTGCTTCAAAAGTTTATTTGATGCCATAGAAGAATGTCTTGATTCCACAAAGAACCTTCAACATCTGAACAGTTCTTTCTATTAAAAAAGGTTCTTAAAAAGTAAGAAAGAGATGGTTCTTTAAAGAAACTTTGACTGAATGGTTCTTTGTGGAACCAAACGTGGTTCTTCTATGGCATCTCTGTGAAGAACCTTTTAAGCATCTTTTTTAAGAGTGGGTTTCACCGCCCTAGAAACCAAGCGTAGACAAACATGTAACTTAGTTTCTTCAGGCTTATCAGCGTACCCCAAACAGGCAAAGCAGGTTGTAAAACAGTTACCGTTTGTACACTTCAGTCAGCGCAGTATCTAACCATCATAATCGAACAAATGTCTCCTAGACTAGTTTACAATAGTCAATCTGTACTCCAACTAGCCCTATTGTTCGTTGTATCTTTTTGAACGTGCAATAATGGGGGTTAAACCTAAAACAAAGCGAGGCACGGGTCTGCCCGCTGGCATGTGCGAATATACAGACAAGAACAGCTCATTGTAGTTTGCCAGACAGCAGAAAGATTCAGCGATAGTAAATAGACAGAAAGACTAACAAGTTGAAAGGAAAATCCAGTAGTACATCCTGTCGGGTGACCCGGCTGGCCGAGAACAACCTGTGATGTCATCGACAGCCGAACTGTCAAAATAGATAAAGCACTTGTCCCCAGGTTGCCCATTGCTACTCTAAAAATATCAAATCTATTCTCATTGGGTAACTTTTTTCCCTTGAGGGCTGCCTGCTTGGAGATCCACGCCAAGTTTAGGGTGAGCCCTGGGATTGGTTCGGAACGTATTTTTGATTCACCTTAGATGACGTACTGCGCTGTTCGGACGGCTACAATTAGGCCTTTGGCGCATCCCGCCACAGAGTCAGACATGGTCATGTAATGCACGTCTAAAAATATAAATGTGACCTCATATCCAATACGAGACCGCTCGAAATACCAATACATCAATATTTTTGTTTCTTTCGGGCAAATTCCATCCTTCTCTCTCTCTCTGCGCAGGAAGGGTATGAAAAGGATCTAGTACACTGCGCTCTGGATCCTCGGGGTTAGATCTATTAATCAACAGCGTTTGAGTCCTGTTAAGCACAAGTGCACAAAAACAGTCAAAGGCATAGCCGGCGGTCTGGTTCTGACAGGCTGGGCTTTTGTGTTCCAGCATTGTCAATATTTATACTGCCTACCCTTATGTCATGTCTTTTTACACTGCACTTTTTAAACATTAATCTAAAGTAACTTTTAGCCATGGGTAAGGTTTATTTTTGTTAAAAGATGATTGGAACCTCTGTGAAACATAAGTTATGAAATCACATCAGATTTGCACACAATTTCACAAATTTAACCACATCAAATATCCATTGTTCAACAGACAACCAATCGTAAACTGTGCTCGCTTCATTAAATATTCATGAGCTTTGTACAGTCACACGCTGTGTCATCCGCCGTCTGCATATAATGTGTTGAAGGAGAGAGAGACGGGGATAAGTCATTTCATCCGTGACTCTTCCTTTTCGTGTAAAATCGAAGGAGTTTTCCGGCCTGGCAGACGTTATGATATAGATTTTGAGTCACTGCTGCTGCGAGAACATCTGCGGCTAATCCCAGCGTGACTCGATTTAAAACAGACGTGCCTATCAAGAGACCAGACAGAGAATCTGTGAATGTTCTCACCGTACAGTCAACAAAATAGTGTAGACGCACATTGGCAGCTATTCAAAACCCGGAGCAACAAATTCTGACTATATACTTCTGAGACCTTCAGAGAAGATATTTGCTTGAAATTGTTCTCTGATTCTATGAACAAACTCAGTGTATCTGTGACTGCTGCTTTGTGGTCTAAGCCAGGGGTTTGCAATCTTTTAGATGCCATGGACCCCCAAGTATGATCCCTCTTGAGAGGGTCCCCATTCTAAAATGTAATAGGCATTTCATTTTTTAAAACTCCAAATGTAAATACTGAAAATGTAATATAAATGTTTTTTTTAATGATTTTATCATTTTTAATAAATGTTCTTCTCATTGTAATAATGTACTATTAAATGTATAACTTGTGTATATCTTTTTAATTATAGGCGGTTTTATCAGACACATGCCTGTGCACAATATAATTTGTTTTAGATTTAATTTCTATGAATATATTTTACACTCATATTTTGTTTATTAAATTACATTAAAACTACTCAACCTCTATATGATTAATTTTTGTCTATAAAACTACATTAAAACTCCTCAACACTTTAGTCCATATTAATAAATGTAACATAATGTAATCTATTCAATAGATTAATAATAATTGATTTTAATTATTACATTTTAATCTAATTTATTTACTTTTCTGTTTCAATCTTTGTTTATTTATGCCTTTTTGTACATACTCAGTTGTTCTCTAAACTTTTCCGTTGACCCCCTTTCACTCCCTTGCAGCCCCCCTGGGGTCCCCGAAACCCAGTTTTAAGAACCCCTGGTCTAAGCAACACTGGTTTCGTATTCTGCTAATAAACTACATCAGGATGGTGATGTGGTGATACGCTCACACACATGAAGAAAAACGACACCACAGATACCACAATGCTCCCTCGTGCTCCGGGCAGCGAGACAGGAAGTGCTTTAATCAAGAGGTTCCTGTATGGCTCACTGTGAGAGGCTTGTTGTGTCTGTGAAGGCAGTAATGCACTCTGCAGCTGTTCTTGCAACAGCTGGAACCAGATGAAGTGTGTGTGAGGGGGTTGAGTGTGTGTGTGAGAGACATTGACTCCCACTATAAACCGCTGGAGGGTTTATACTATGCTCTCTGTCATTATTGCTGCATGATGTTCAGACTTCTCAGTCTTGGCAACGTCTGTGGAGATGTTTAAAGATGGCGTTACTCATCCATCCATTGTTATCTTAATGATAGTGATCCACCGCTCCTGACTGCCTGAATGTTGAAACCGATACAAGATTTTTAAATCTAGATACATCATAATCACCCTTCTGTGGTAATGATTGTAATTATGTGTACCCGAATGCTTGATCGTTTATTATTTCTGAAATAGTGGCTTCATAACAACTAGTCCTATTAAGTGAATCTGTGGTTGTGTTGTTTTTAGTTAAAGGTATGGCAAGATGGTGAAATGGTAAAAGTGGGTTGTTTTTGTCAACGTTTTGAGTTCCACACCCAGGTCGCAAACAGTTGAATTTTCTTAAACTGGTTGAACGAGATTACAAAGATGGGGAATGGTGCGATTTTCTTTCAGATATTCAAACAAATGGTAATGAATGCAACGTATTGGTTTCTAAATTTAGCATAATTTTAATGCTTCAGGTTTCAATGTACAAGCAGTCATTTAGTGGACATTTTCTGAATCTACCCACCCCTTACCAAAATTAACCTTGGTTTTACCACATACAAATGGTTACTATAGTTAAACCATTGTAAATAAAAAATACATAGCATTAAATAAAAAATAAATATAAAACTCATTCAAAAATAATAAATAAATAGCTTTAGGCACTACATCACATAGATAGATCATTGGAATAAATGCCAGACCAACACTAAATGCCTCAATGTCTAGACCCAAACCAAGACTTGTTGGTTCAGGAACGTGATTGATTCAATGCACAATTTCCTCAATTTTGACGTTTCCCCTTATTCTGAAAACAGAGTTTTTATTGGCAATGTAAAATGTTCCTAATGAACAGAAAATGGATATCAGGAGTATAACTTTCTTCCCATGACTTGGGTCAAAAAAACATGCTGACTGGTTTTGGAGGTAATAACCTTAAATACATTGGAAATGGCCTGTGGTCTTGTCAGAGACTGTACACCAAGACCTAACCCAAAATGTATGTTTTAATGCTGAAACCGGTCACTGAGTAATGAGATTCAGACCAATTATTGTTTATATGGTCCAGCGAGGTCTCAAACCCAAAGACCCAAGATCAAAACTTGATCACCAACTTGATAATTTGTATCAAACTCTTAAAAATCTCCTCCACGTCTTCACTAAAGGTATTGATAATGAATGATCGACACCGAGATTGCAAAGGTATGTACGTGTTTGTAATGCAAGGACCTTTCTAAAAATGTGTGACTCATGGAGGACGTCTCCATTGTTAGTCTGGTGTCCATGGTGACACATTGTTATTGTTTTTATTCAACTAGCACAGGGCAAAGTGTTGCACCCATCAAGGACAGTGGAAGGCTGTTTAAACTTTAGATTATTGAAACTCTGATAAGTCTGAACGCCCAGAGACTGACGTATTGTTCCAGGTGTTTACATATGTGTTTGCGGGAAGAACGAGTTATCTGCACAGGGCCTTATGTTATTTAAACATACTTTTAGTTAAACAGACCATTTTTTATCTAAGTTAATCATTCGTAGATTATTTTGTAGGCGTTTGTTTTTAGTTTTTGGGTCGCTACTTGGAACTCAACTTGAGACCTTTGATTTTTTTTGGGGTTCATTACCCATTTTGTCAATATTAATCTTTTAATCAATTTCATGTATTCTTATGTTGCTGGTTTGTAAAATGCAGATACTTACTGGGGTTATACAACATAAAATGTGCTTGTCTTTTTTCTGCATTTTCTGATACACACAACTTTTAATACATTTATAGCTTTTTATAAACGGAAACATCCTCCCTTTTTCTGTTTTCGTCTAGATTTCATCTAGTTTTTGTTTAGTTTAGTGAGTAAAATACGGAAGCAAGTCTAAACATCGAAGTGGACACGCAGGAAGCAAGTGGCAGATCTGTTGTCAACAGATACAATCAGCTTGGCTAAAAACAGCCAGGCTACAATATTTAAACATTGTTGCTATTTGGGATGTCAACACTGGTTTGGTTTTCTCGTTTCGGAGGAACTTCACTTGGTCAATTACGATAAAGAATTCTTCAAACCGATAGGGATCTCTTTCATGAATCACCATAAGCATTTACGGTTTGTGCACTGATATGTTGTATTCCTGAGAAAAACGATGTCCATCCGATGTGGGAGTCTTCGGTAGTCTTTTATTAGGTAGTGTGCTAGCATTTGTTGAAACTATTAACTTTGTATTATGGCTCCTTATCGCTTATTGCTCCCTGCACTCTCTGTAAATTGTTTTGGATAAAAGCGTCTGCTAAATGTAAATGTCTTTCATCCGAAGTCACATTGTGAAATATCACCCGGTTAAAATGAACCTCTTATTGATGAGACACAAGGGTTTTCTAAACTTTTGTTGTAACAGACCATAACAGATTGTTGTTGACAGAAGACGGTTGTTTACAAATTTGTGAGATCTTACAGACGCTGCATCGTGAAGACACAAAGGGTCACTTTGCTGCACAAACAAACCTGAAATCAGTTCAAGTTGTGCAATCGCTCTTGAAACTGAGAGCAGAGAAATCAGGTCAAAGCATCCGCGGTCTGTTCTCTGCGAATGAGGGTCAAAGCCCTGTTAGCACGCAGGGTAAAAGTCCCTTCAGCTGAAATTACACCCGACTAAACTTACAGGTGGGAATAATTCTCAATGTCATGGCTACTGTTATGTGGATAGTTCAGCAGCGTGGCCTGTGCAAAAGCCCTCTGTGTTTACAATAGAGCTGATGTCATATAACCTCATTCTGTGCTCCATGTGAAAGCAAAACGGCTGCATTATTAAAGGAACAGTTCCCCAAAAACAAAAAATTCTGTCATTTACTGATCTTTAAGTTGTTGAATGTAAGACAGCAAACAGTTTAGGGGGACCTTTGTTATTTTTTCCTATTATGCTAGTCAATGGGGTCCAATAACTGTTTGGTTACAAGCAAATATTTTTATGTGTTCAACCAAACAAGGACATTTACAGAAGTTTGGCACAACTAGAGAGAGAGTAATTCATGACAGAATGATCCATTTTGGGTGAACTATCCCTGTAACTGAAGCCAACAAAATAGGGAATTTGACAGAAAAAAATAAGAACTGAAAAAGTCTGAAATGACTGTTGTGTGTCAGCTTAGACCAGACTAAAGGCGATTGCTAGTTCTTGTTTGCTGGTTTTAGGAGCTGGTTAGCGGTTGCGGTTATGAGATTGTTTGGGTAACCTGCTTGGCCTATCTGGGACACAAACAATTTCAGGCAGTCTGAAGCAGTTTTTTCCAGTAATCATCTCCAGGTGATGTTTTATAAAGGCCACTGCTCACGTGTCATGACATTAGCATGCTAAAGGTCTTCACAAACATGTTTTTTTCCCAGAGAAAGCACAGATGGTTTGTTGCCTTCCAGACTGTTTTGGCGTCTGCTAACATCCGAAGGTTGCAGAGAAGGTCTCTGTCATGTTGTTGGAACGGCAGAGATGGACGTTGTTTTTGTAGGAGTTAGATAACACGCTCTTCTGCAGAAGTTTACGCTAAGCACTACTGTGCAGACATGATGGAGAGTTTGTGTAAACTGTTTGCATGCGTTGCCACGTGTGTATGACCGTTGAAGGCGTTACGCAACGGTTTTATAGTTCGGCCGTGATTATCTACCGGTTTTCTAAGCTTGCTCCCTAAAGCAGAGTCACTCTTCCTTAAACTTTCACACTCTTTTGCGTCAGCTCACTCATGTCTCTCTCTCTTTGTCTCTCCCTCTCTGTGTCTCTCTCTCTGTGTGTCTGTTTTTCTTCTGTCTGGTGTCAGTGTGCGGTGAAATTGGAGATTCAGGGTGGCTGGCTGGCTGACTCAACAGGTGAGTAAGGCTGAATTGAGCCGCAGGCCATGGCAGCGGTCCAGTGAGGGGGACCTTTCACACGCAACAATGTAGAGCAGCACTAGTGTATGATGCAGTTTTGTACAACGCTGTTCTTCCCTTGCGTGACGTTTTAACCAGCAGAGATAAAAACCAGAGAGATAGTGTTTAGATCTCGACTGATGTTTCTCATGATACTTAAATCCTTTGATCTAAGGGGACAAATTAAGTTCAGAAAAAAATAATTCATTTTATAAAAAACTAAACTAAAATAATAAAAAATAATAAAACATTTAAAACATTTTTATAAACTGATGACACGGGCAGCTAATAAGAGGCCAGCATAGATGGAAACTCCCTTACACTCTTCAAAATAAAGGTGCCAATGGTTCCATGAAGTACCTTTAACATCCAAAGAACCTTTCTGTTTCACAAAAGGTTCTTTGTGACAAAGAAGGTTCTTCAGATTAAAAAACCGTAAGAAAGAGATGGCTCTTAAAAGAACCTTTTAAGCACCTTTATTTTTACTGTACTTGTGTTCAAAAAGCATAACGTTCTCTGGAGGCAAATTTACAAAAGAATATAACAATGAAAAACATAAAATGTAACTTAAGAATAACATAACTATTGATTATAATATATGTTTGTTCTTGATTTGTTTAGTTTGTTGAAATTATTTATTTGTTTATTTGTTTGTTTAGGCTATTTGATTATTTATTTATTATTAGTATTAATTTATTTTTTATTGCATAGTTATCAGAAATGTCTTTTAGTCTGAAATAAAACATTATTTAAACATATTTTTTAAATGATTACATTATTATAACCGTGTATATTATTGTTATTATTATTATTGACAAGGTGCGTTTACTGTTATTTCCACATTTGTACATTCACTGATTTGCCTATTTCTGTGATACCTCCACTTTGTCATACAATTCTTCTGCTTTTCTATATTGTCATTATTACCGTATTGTCTCTGTGCGTTTCTCTGTTATCTTTAGTCACTCTTTCACTTCTCTTTTATGGTGATCCAGGAACATAAATCTCAAATCTTATCTGCCTTCCCAATCATACAGTAATGCATAATGGGAGGTTTTCTGGGAATCACTGCTGTAGGCCACAACCTTTTCAGAGGACAGCAAATAAGTCTGCACGTCAGCTCTCGCCGACCGTTGACCACAACCTCGAACAATACTCACTTTCACACAAATACATCAACACAATGATAAAATGAGTCCACACCTCAGCACACTGACAGATGAACACACCGTTTCTCTCTTCCCATTCCATACACACACATACAGAGAGAAATATTGAGCTGGACTACCAATGCTGAGGCCACAAAAATTAAATAAGTCAGCATTGAGATTTTAAATAAAAGATAGCATTTTGGTGAAGATAAATGAAGAGATTCAGCAAGAACATATCCGGTAGCATCAGGTTTTCCATTACGTACTTGATACGGAGTATTTCGTTTACAAAGAATGAAATTCAATACCATGAGAAGATGCTGAAGATTTTTTCAGGGTGTAAATATTTGAAGATGTTAGAGATTTGAATCTCATTAGATTTATGATTGAAAAGAATGTTCGATAAAGTAGAAATATGAAGAGCAGAGAATGACATTGAGACACAGCAGGGCCAAAACTATTTAGAGATGTAGACTCTTGTCTGTGTACCGCGCTCATGTCAGAAACACATAATTTGAGCTTCAAGACTAATTCTTCCCTCTTTGATGTTCTCCGAGAGATGCAGATTGAAAGCGCTGGCCTGGAAGAGGCTTCAGATAATTTGTGTAACGCACCTTTCCTTAGTGGGGGAACGGCTTTAAAAGAGTTTCCTTTGAGGTTGCTATCCGTCTACCTTCACGGAAAAACTCCCAGACTGCGTACGGTTCTCTGTGCGAGATCTTCATTTTCTGGGATTTTGCGGGCCCCTGAGGGCCTCGGAACAGACAGTATGGAGTCGATGGACACCGGGGTCGCAGGAGAACAATAGACCAGTGGCCTTCATCACTATCTAAAGCTTTAAATCTGTTTCAACAGGAAGAGAAAATGATTCTCTTACTGGGAAAACAGACCCCCCAGTGCTGCGTGTGTTTGGTTTGGACCTGGTTGACTCAACAACTATCTCCCAATCCAGCTCCACCCTGCCGCTGGTTCCCCCACATTACCATACACAACAACAATCTCAAGTGCTTCATCTTCGTTTTCTATATTTGGCTTTAATTTCAATTCATGAAAGTATTCTTAGTTGTGAATATTAAGGAATACAGGAACAAGGATGGGTGGTCCAGCAGTGATCTTGGCATCACGTGCATACTTTTGGAGAGTAAACATCGGATGCAAGTAGAAGTTTTTTGGCTTGCCGAGGATGTTTAAGAAACTGTGTATCGTAGGGGATTTGTGTGCATGTTTTTTGTGCCAGATGTGCATTTAGGAGACGCAAAAAGGCTACAGCTGCAAATGGGATTGATCTCTTGTTTATAAATTGATGCTTTGAAATCCTTTCTTAAATTTAAACAATCAAGAAATCGCTTGCATCAAACTCTTTCCATGTGCACAAACGCACACAGGATTTCTGTTGTTTAGTGCATTCACTTTTACGCACAATTTTTATTTATTTAAGAAAGAATTCAGGTAAACACTAGCATCAGAGAACCACAAAGTTACTCGTTGATGGCCAGATCAAAATGTCTTTTCTAAGAAGTGAAAGTCTAGTTGAGACACTTATTGAACATGTGGAGAGTTTGTCTCAAGCTACCCAGAAATCTTGCACAGATAGCAGTAAAGGCCTAAAGTCAATAGCCCATTTTATCCATCAATACGTATGTATGTTTAAATAGTAGAAAACAACAAAACAGCGTTGTGACTTTCACCTACAAGATGTACTTTTAACCCACGCTTTGCATAGATTTTCACTTGTCCACGCCAATACGGTCTTTGTTTACAGTCCAAGATCACCTCAGATCAATTTTATTTCACAAAAGCGTTGTTATATTTTGTATATATTTTATGTATGTGCGCAAATGGTCTACCCACACATCAGTTTGTTAAAAAGGTAACGCAATCCAAACGCACACGGCACGTTAAAGGTAAGGCTGACAGTCAGGAAGATGTGGTGCGCAGAACGGGTGCTACGTGCAGGTTCTGTTGTCCTGGATTGAGAGCGTTAGTCATCCTCAGATCTCTGATGTTTAATGAAAACAACACAGAAAATTTAAAGGGACAGCATCAGTATTGGGCTTTATCTTTGGCCGATAGCCTTTAGGCCTGCAGGGAGGAAAGGAAAACACAGCTTTGCCTGGTTTCTTTTGCAATAAAAGCCATAATTCACTCGACAGAAACGACAGAACATTGTGTTTAGTGTTAAGCTGAGAGAAAATGAATTTTGTTCTGGTTGAAGCAATTTTAGTAGCATGACATCACAAAGATTTATTTTATACAAGTTACATCAGTATGTTTCAGTTCATAGTATCAATCAAAATGTATCTGGGGAATGGTTTCAAGACCCTTTGTAATGGCTCGATGAGCAGTTTATATTCTGCGCTAATGTATTACCTATTAAAGCAGGAATTTTGAGTCGGAGGAGATTTCTTTTGGTTAAATGGTATTTATGCTTTAATTAAATCACAACTAGAACGCATTTTTTGCTATAACGTTTCTTGAAAGTATTTCATGTCATTTCAATATATCATTTTGAATAATACGTCAACTCTGTTTAAACTAACCGTAATGGTCAAGTCTGTTGTATTTTGTGAGCGTACATGTGTTTTCCAACATGGAGTCAATGATATTTGCTTTATTAAAAAAGTTATCTCTCTTATGAAAACTTTTGACATGTTGGAGAAGAATAGAGGGAAAAAATCTCAATTGGTAATAAAATCCTTTTCAAATGGAAATATGTTATTGTGTTTCCATATCTGTGAGGACGCCTCAATTGGGAAAACGGTGGACTGATTGAATAAAGAGATCTCCGGGAATCTTGGAGTTGTTGCTGCGAATAATAAGTTGTCTTTTCGTTTCTGTGTGGGTCATAACATCTACTGTCCTTGTTCATACAAAAATCTCACTTGTTAAAGTTTGAAAGTAATTATTTTACCTCTAAATAAAATAAACTAAATGTCAAAACAAATGTTTCATCAACTCAAAAGCACTTTCATTGGCATAAATTGATATGACACATTTAACACATTTCAAATTGTCAAGCGAAACTCATCCCTTAACTGTCCGGCAAACTGCTCGGTTTCACATCTTTACAAATCGTGTATCTACATGCACATTCATTAGGGGACTAAGGCCCCGGTTAACTGAATATAAGTTGCCCAGAAATATCTTAAAATATATGACTGCTTTTGTTTTGTCTCAAGATGCAAACCATTAATGTAAAAGGCATTTTTATAAAAGCGTCATAAATATCTTAATTCAACTAAGGCGTAGTCCTGGTTTAAGATAAGCCGTGTCTGTGAAACCGGGCCTACGTGTGTGAGATTGGCTAGCTAACATGCACATATTTACTGTTGAGTTTTTACGGTGACTATTACATTACAATGGCCTTATTCATCTAGATGTGTGTTGCAAGCACGGTGGGTGTGGTTTTAGTTTTCTTGTGCAGTATGCATTAGAGACACACAGAACTGAAAGTAGCCAAATGAAGTAATCCAGTATGAGGGTTTAGCACATAAGAAACCCATGTGCAGTTTTGTAATCGTTTAAAAAACAGAATAAAAAAAAACGAGATTCCCTGGATTTCTGACAAATGTGTTCCCCTCGCTGACAGTGTTGACCGTAAATTCTCCTGTCAGGATTAGATCTTATTGCATAAACTGAAAAATTCACTCTCTGTGTGAACTTCTCTTTGTTGGTCAACACAACCCGTAAATGAATATTACATTTCTGCAATATGGGAAATTTGGGAACAACTTGTTTCAAATAGAATACATCTGATAAGAATCTCCATTCAATCTTTTCAGAGACCCTTCACGGTGATCTGACTCTTAGTCTAGATAAATCTGGTTGTATGATTGACATGTAACAAGTTTGAGTTACAGAAGGGTGGGAGGTCAGTGCCCTCCTGACACCAAATAGTTGGTAACAAAATGAGAGACGGAATGAAGTCTAAAATTGAAAAGGAAAATGTCAAATGTTTTGCCTCTTTATTCAACTAATAGAGTAGAGAAGGGTGAACATTACATTTAAGAGAGAGCGTCTTAATCTTTCACTGTTAGTATGTGATTTATAGCTCCTCTGAAACATCTCAACACTTCTAAACTTCAGCAAGGAAGCTATAGTTTTTCTCATCAAGCTATTATTTTCGATGGCGCGTCTCGGTTAATAAAGTTTCATTCTATTTACAGAAACGTTTTAAAGCGGCTCCCCTTGTGTGCCCCTTATTTTAAGTCTTTATGTAGAGAAAAAACATGCCTGTCACTGAGTGAGTGCATGTAAGCATGTGTCAGCCCATCAGTAATTTGACTCAATTATATTTTCCTATTTTGAGATCTTTTATGGATGAATATATAAAACGGATGTCAGAAGACATAGCCAAACCGTTATTTAATGACCACAATGCATATTCTCATGAGAAATTAATGCAAAAATGTGTATTGTTTCCACAACCGTAAAAAAAGATTGTGGATTGACAGTAGTGATGTATCTTTGTTGCCCAAAAGAGTAAACGCATCTTATAAACAGTGGTGTAAGAAATAGAGAGACCATTTCAGAATTATTTTTATGAACTATTTACGCGTTTAAGTAGATCATTTTTATTTCATTCTGTGAACTATTAACGATATTTATCCCAAAACCTTAAATAAAAACATTCTTTCTTTTTGCATTTATTTGAAGAAAATCAAAACCGCATAAACGGCTCAAAATAACAGAAAGGGTGCTCTGAATTCTTTCAGACCTCGAATACCGCAAAGAAAACAAGTTCATATTCACTTGTAACCGATGTAACAGTAATCTTCGCACAAGGTCAAAAAAGTTTTCAAAGTATTCGTTATGCAATGACCTTGACACAGTTTTCATGTGTCTTATCATGCTGTCAGTCTTTCACATTGCTGTTGGATGACTTCTGTCACTCCTGGGGTTTGATTTTGTTGAAATTCAAGAAACACTGGACTGGAATTGCAACAATACATCTAGAAATTACAAAAAATTAAAAATCTGCCATATTTTCATATACTGTATAAACAATCATATTCATATTTGCGTTAGTTTGAAGTAAGAGCTTTTGTTAGAGCACTTTTTTTAGAAGTTGTGTTTGTGACTTTTTTGTGAAAATTTCGTCATTTCGCATGTCATCTCAATGTTGTATGCAAAATCACACCCAAGATTTGATTTCCTCAGTGTAGACGTAACCCAAAGATCCATTACACCCATGGTGTCATTCGGTCAGTACACATAACAATGTAGGACACTGACATAATGGCTCTAAATTCTCAAGATTAAATGTCATAAACATTAACTCCGCACGCACACTTCACGAACAAACTAAACAAAGGTGCAAGCAGTAAAATATAAAGTACCGCTGACCAAACGTTGTCACCTAATTTATTAAAGAATAAACTGGATTATAATACACTCCCCATACACGCACACTTTTCAGATCGTCCATAAACCTGTCTTTTAGTTTTTGAAGACGCATTCGGTTATGTAACCACAATGATTAAGTCTGTTTTGTACAGTTTGGAGACGAAAAAGTACAAACTCTCGCTCGCTGCTTTGTGATGCTGTTTTCAGTCACACAAAAAGAGATGGGAAAAAAAAACTTTTGGGATGCTTCTGTAAAACATTGCCCTCTTCAAAACCCCCATAAACCGTAGTCAATTACTGGTAAATGTTTTGTCTGTTCGCAGTTGTAAAATGACCATCATTATATGTTTGTTTGACTTCCCCCCCCATTTGACTCCATAAATGCCGTTTCCCGTCCTCCAGCACGGAACAATGTAAAGAGTGTTTTTATCACAATACAGGCCCCTTTATGATAACCCAGCTCGCTCGTAAATGCCTGTATTTATTCTCTGACACTGGAGAGGTTATGAGCATCTACGTTATAACTTTATTACGGCTTATTAGGGTAAATCCGCAGCAGGCAGGCTCCCTTGGTAAAATGAGCGAACGCTCTGAGAATTTTGGTATCAGCCATGAGGAAATTTCTCCATAAAACCTGAAACGTAGAAATTGCGGCGAGGCCAACTTGACCATCCAAAACTATTAAAACAAGGACTTCTGTCCAGCTCGTGAACTCATTGTTTGAGCGGCATGTTAAAACAAGAACTGGATGCATTCTTAGGAAGCATCGTCAGCTTTGGCATCAAAAAACTCTAATTGTCAGAAACAAAGCAGTTTTGTGCGATACGAATCCAGACTCCGAAATGAGTCGACGGACATGCTAAGTGATTTCTGACAGCCCATTTGTTTCAAGGCCTCCCACTATTGAGATTAGCAGAGGTAAATACCATCATTCGGGAGGTTTGGAGAGATAAATGAAGGCTTGTGTTGAATAGACTTATTTTCTTTATACAACTGCCAAGTTCTAGATGAAATGGAGAGGGGTTTAAAGAACTGGAGGTGGATAATATACAGATCCAGAGTATCATCCAAATACTAAAAATGGAAAATGTTTTGGGCACGTCGCCCGTGTGGAGATACTTTTGAAGCTTGTTTGAATGATTCATTGTCAACCATAGAAGTAGTTCTGGAGAAGTGCAACAAAGCAACTCGCATGCGGGTGAATTTGTGTGTCCGTTGTGCTATTTGGTGAATTTGAATGGAATTTACGACTTTGTCAGATGACGGTTTTATGTATAGATACCATTAAGATGCCTCTAAAAGGCTTTGGAAGCAAGCATAAAACCAACATAACATTTGGTTCAGTAGACAAGAGACATGCACGTCACAGAAAAAGAAGAAAGATCTCAATTTTCTGATGCAAATCTTACACAGACCTTTATTTTTCATTAATATTATTTTACACCACATACACATACAAGCCACGGCAGTCTTTCTCAAAAATATACATCCATCGATTTGAATGACAAACTTTTACAAACATCAAGTGGTCGTAACATTCTTTAACCTTCTACAGTTTCTTCAACCTTCTACAGTTTCTTCTCACTAACATACTTTTCATCTTTCTTTTCAAAAAACATTACCAAACCTTCCTACTTCATGAAGACACTACAAAAATAAAAGAACAGCAAACCAAAGTCCATGAATGGTAGCTAATCTCTAGTAGTGCCAATCATCAAGTCTCTCTAGTCGTGTTCAATTCTACTCCAAAGTTTCCTTCTAGTCTCATGTCAACATTTGTCAAACCCTCATTCAACATACAACTACGCCTATATGCAACTGTCTTCTCAATGTAAACGTTTCTGCTTCGACAAGCATGTACATGCACTGGGCCCTCATGATAATAGGCAGGACTCAACAGGTAAAGCTCCATGCAAGATTCTACATTTGAATATTTGTCCGTAACTTTTAGGGGGTCTGTAAAAATGGCTCAGGTTTGATTTTCCGCCTGGACGCTTAAAATCATGCGGCTACTGAACGTAGCAATTTTCCATTCTGTTTTGATACAAACAATTGGATTTAGAAACGAAGCTGATAAAACATCTGTTCAAATGGGAATGTACTAATAAGACTTGCTTTCCAGTAGCGTTATGAATCATTGCTTTGGATATCATAATTTCTCAGTGGGTGTCTATCCTTTCATTCATATTTTCACAAATCTTTGCTAAAAGTTAACCACAGTGCTTTTGAATAAAAACATAAAAGAGCTACAGTAAATATCTTATTGAGAAGTTTAAAAAAAAGTAAAACTTTAATTACAAAAAATTAATATTAATAAAATAAAATATGACCAAGCTAACAGTAAACAAGACCAAATGTGCGATCTAAAGCTTTCACACAAACAGTTGTGGTTGTATGCGGGGTGTGTCTTCCGTCTTCGATCCACACAGTTGCCTTACAAATACTGTCTTTCTGATACTGGTTTGTCCGTGTGGACCTGGGAGGGTTTCGGGGTGGGATTTGGTAATAATAGCTGCCATTGTGGACAGTAACACACAAACACTTCTGTAGAAACACACGGTCCATACACACATAAATACAAGTCCTCCACACAGGATAGCGCAGTCCTCCAAAAGTCTTTATTTACACCATGGTCTCCTTCCTCTTGCCCAATGAGCAAAGAGAACGCTTGTCCTTTTTGGATTTGCGAGACAGGAAGGGGCCTGATGACGAAGATGACGAGGAGGATGAGAGCGTGGAGGTTGCCGAGGGCGTGGGGCTGGGCGGCTCCTCTGAGATGGGGGAAGAAGGGGCAGAGGATGCGCTCTGTGGGCAATTCTCATCCGCCTCTTCCATGAGCATGACGGAGGAGAGGGTGGATGAACGGCGTCTGGTGCACGCATCTGCGCTGGGAGGGGTGGACGGGGGTTCGGTTTCGGGGAGTGCAGAGTCTTTGTAGGTCGACATGGCGGTGCGGAGGCAGTTGAGCCACTGCTGCTTGTGGAAGATGTCGTTGACCTGAAGCGTGTGGGATTGGCCCTGAGATGAGTCCTGGAAGCGAACCCGGAAGATGTTTTTGGCTAAAAAGAGGAGGAAAATTATGAGTATTTGAAAGGATCTGAAAAGGCAGATCGGAAAAAAACTTTGTGCTGGCTCTCAACTTTGAGATCTTTCCTTACCTTTATCTCCGTTACTAAATGCCCCTCTGAATGATCCACCCATGCGTACATCTCCGTCTTGCAGGTCCTCTAATACAAGATCCTGAACCGGGATTGGCTGACGGTACACCTGGTAGCAATGGCGGTCGTTCCGGGTTACAGGCCGCGTCACGACGAGAACCTCCGTGAAGAGGAACAAGTGCAATTTCTAGATGACAGAAAAACAGATCTGGTTATTAACGTGTTTAGACGTTGAACTGATTTTTTATGTTTTCTTTCTTTCTCTGAGGTTATTATCTCAAAAGCAATGTCTCTCAACCTCATTTGGAAACTTTGTGTTTTGTTTTTGAATTCCGTGTACAAAGCTCAACCTGCTCTTCCAAGACCAACTTACCGTGCCGCTTTTGTTGCGGAGTTCCCCGTGGCACAGCAGGCTTTTACACTGCTCGATGCGTGGGTCTTTCTGTCTGTCGTCCAGATATTCCAGTTTATCTATGTAGTATTGGCACTCCGACTCTCCTTTCTTCATGTTAATATCAGCCAGCACAGCTTGAATGATACTTATCTGGAAATTGGGAATAAAAACATTATTAACACCCAACTAATCGCTGAAATGTTCTCTCTTGGAAAGCCTAGATGTGTCCGCACTTACAGCTTCCTCTAGGCTCGCTGTGTCTGGGTCATCTGGTGGTGTGTGTCTGAGAATCTCTTTGAGAAGAAGGGGGTATTTGACGAGTCGTGAGCGAGGGATGTCGAGGAAGCTCCACAGGTCTAGTTTCCTGCTGAAAGGCGACTCGAGGCAACGTTGCAAGAAGTCTTGAACTCTCGGGTCCTGTTTCTTCTGGTCGAGGAGGGCTTTGGCGGCCAACTGGTTACTACAATATGCTCTGTATGCATTCAACCCCGGCAGCTTTGGAGGAACGTGAGAGAGTCTTAATACTCCAGCAACACTCAACAGGTATTGTTCCATTGAAAAAAAGAAAAAGAATGAGAGTACTCACCCAGTCCACTACAATTCTGCCAATCTGCCTCACGGTACCGTCCGGGCCTGTGGCATTGGCCAGCTGAACGAGAAGATCTGAATGGGTAGATTATGAGTTAGCACTGCTGGTATTCATAAATGAAAAGCGAGTTAACAAGATGCTTTTGCGATATTCACCTTCGTGAAGAGGAATATAAGCGTCCAAGTCTCCGAAGATGGCGGTCAACTCCTCCTCAGACATGATTGAGAGTTTCAACATTGGATCATGGTACGCCTGTACACAAAATGAGAACATGAGTAAACTAGCTACAGCCTCTAATATTTCACAGAGAAGGACATGTTTGGCTATAAATGAAGGCAAGCAAGCTAATGCATCAGACTGAGAAAGTACAGCCAAGAACCAAAAATGTAAAACAGACAAACCTTTCGGGCTAACTTGAGGTCTTCAATCAGGTCCTGTTCTCCACGAGACAGCTCAAAAATGGCCTGGAGAGAATGAAAATATAAAGGGTTTACTCTTATGCTCATGTTTTAGCTCAACTATCAGCATTAACCAGTCTAGACAAGAATAAGCTTGTTTTCCTGTACGATTTCTCTCTTTGGTGGGAAAATGTTTCAGGGGTCACACTATACTGTGATGTCTTATTACAGGGGCTTGGTGTGAATGAGTGGCGAAGGAATATGCGTCAAACTGTCTCATATGTGTTAGCACTGTACTTCTGACTCCGAGATGTTAAAATGCATTTTGATTCTCTCTGCTCCATTTCGCCGTGTGCCAAGATCGCATGCCAAATAAACAGAGCCAGACCCAGAGAGGTAGAGCGAGAGAATAAAAACAGAGCGCTTTCCAAGCCTCTAGCCTGTGGGTTTAATAAGTCACACAAGCCTCATTCGGTAGCGTCTGGCGGGGGGACTGAGACTGGATTTAATAGTCTAGGATTTCTGGTCCTGTCTGGATTTTGCAGCTCCAGCTTTACTCACCTCCTGTCTCTTAATCTCCTTGGTGGAAAAGGTTCCTTTCTGGTGGACGTCCAGGGTCTCGGACCAGAGCGTGCTGTTGCGACGTTTTGGCGGCGTTGGGGCTGCCGCCTTGCTGCAGGGCTTCTGCTGGGGCACGCCCGGAGACCGTCCGTCGCCCCGGAATGAGGCCTGGAGGGTCTGGCCGAAGCGTCGGACGGCCCCATTCTTCACGGGAGAGATGAGGTTTGCCAGCGATGTCACTCGGCCCAGCGGCCGCACGCGCTTTGTACAGGGTTCCTATGAGACACAAGGAAATAAATGTTAAAGTATAACTGCCCTACATACCCCCTAGTGATCACAAGAAATTCCATAGTGATACATTAACAGCGTAACTCCAAACACAGAAAGTTTACAATTCAAAACAGTCGACTCATGTTGGCATCTCACACATGCTACTCTGAACGGGTGTGAAAGGCTCAACCGGGGGTCAGGTTGAATTGAGTCAGCAGCTGTGATGCCCATCACAGTACAGTGAACCCATCAATACAAAACTCACACACACACACACGGACTGAGATCCTTTCTGACCCTGGACCAAGGGTTCAAGAGGCATGACTGGAATGTAGGCAACTCCTCTGTCAGCTGTCCCACACACACTCATCCTAAAACACTAACTATAGCATACAGACCCTCTCATTAAACCGGTTGTAGTCATTTAGCCCAGCTACATTAACTCGCTCAAGGGAATGTTACTGGTCGTATGTGTTTATGTGGGTAACAGGGACCACCGTGTTGACCTGAGCCTTGTAAACTCCACTCCCCTCTGCTTCTCCCTCCTTTTCTCTTTTAAGAGTTGTTTATGGCTTCGTGTTGGGGCAGGCCCCGTAGCCCTTGCGTGAGAGCGACAAGCACACCTGAACCCCCTGAAAAAGGGGGGAGGCCTTTCAAGGCCAATATCCATAATTACTGGGCCTCCAGCCAACCTCAACAGACCTAGTACTGAAAAAAATCAAAGCGAAACAGACTGAACCGAGACGTTGATCTTCGAGACTAGAGAAACTTCCACAGAGCACAATGTGACCTTTGTCGTCCAAAGTGCTTGCATCTTTCCAACGTTTGGAACAAAAACTGCTATGTGCTTGCCCTTTTTAAAATGCACATTTCAATTCTTTTTCCAGCTGTTGAGTATATAAAAAGAGATGTGTTGTTCTCATCTTGGCCGAATGCAAGCGGGGAACCGTTTTACCGGTGCACACAGCTGTTTAGCAGATCTCGGACTTTAGTTTGAGCAGAAGTTACTGTGGTCCAACTGGACGTGGCCAGCCCGTCTGCTAGACAGCTTGTCCTTCTTCAAAGTAAACATGAATACCACATCTGAACCTTCTCCACGGTGGCCAAAAACTGAAGATGTGGTGAGAATGGCCGCAGAGGAAGTAGCCTGACTTAGAAGCCCCAATCTGTGCATCTCTTCTTACAAATTCACAAGAATACAACCGTACCCGTTTCAGCCATCGCTGGCTTGAAACAAATACATGTGTAATCGATTACGTTCTTCCTATTCTTTAGGAAAACCTGTAATAACAACCCACTCTTTGTAAATGACAGATTATATAGTGGAAAGAGCCACATGTAGGCAGACAGAAAAACTGATAGTATGGCTATTTCTGGTGGTGTGGATTGCCCCGGGACTCCTTAGGAGATTTTAATGGGGGGAAGCCTCCCCCATAGGAACTACTGCTGTGTTACAATATGTGTGTATTTACTTGGATATACTTTGAAGACAAAGAACTTAATCTGATAAACCTTTAGGAGAGTCCTTATAAATCAAGTTATCCTATTTAATTCTTCAAATTCAAATGGTTTTATGATAAGGGTAGTGTTGGGGTCTTGGTTAGAATGTCTGGTTTTATTACAGTTAGAGTAGTAACCATCATTTAAATTATAGATTGATTCATATTTGTATAGCCACAATTTCCCTTCAAAAATCATCAAACTATGGCTATTGTAGTAAAACAATGCTTTATTGTCATAAAGGAATTCTGAAGTTGGTTTACAGGTTACAAATACAATAAAAGTCTATTACTTGCTTGCACTCATTCCTGTTCTTCAAACCAAACAAGAAGTCATAAACCCCCTAAAATGTATTGAGCCGAAGCAGACAATTATTGAGACTAAACAATTGTCCATCAGCCAAGCTTGACCCAACCAGAGTTCCTCAAAATCTCGATTCATTCAGAAATTGCAACTTCTGCTTTTCCCTTCCCGACAACTAAACCAATTTGTCTGCCCACTTCCGAATCAACCGCAAAGAGGAATAACATCCAGCGGAACAGAAGTAAATCTTTCTGAAGATCTCGTCTGGGGCCAAACAGCACACATTGGCTGCAGTATTTTTAACCGCTGGAATGCTCTTCATCTTTGCGTGCTCTTGCACCTTAAAACAGCCTTGGGGGGGACGCTGAAAGCCTTCATTTACCTCCAAATCTCTTGCTCGCTTTGCAGCTAAACAGGTTTTAAGCTTCCTGTCTGGGTGCATTGACTAGCCAAAACAAGCATCGGAATTTCAAAACCCTTGAAAGGTGAACGGTTAAAGCGCAGTCTAGTAACTGGGTGACTACTTCAAATGAGAAGACCTTTGCCCTCTTCGATTTGCCAAACACTCTTACACTTACTCATGTCTCACCCCCACCCACACTTGAAAAACACACCTGTGGCTCTATTCCTTTAAAGGACACACAAGATAAAAACAGGGCAAGGTTCTGACTTGGCTGATAAAGACCAAACTCAAACATGCTTTAATCACGCAAAACAGAGGAGGGAGAATCTTGAGCATTACTGCTTTCGGGTCTCACCTCTAGTTCTTTGTAAGCCTGGTTCTGGTAGTCTATCTTCTGTAAAGTCCGTTTGATAGGTACCACACAAGGTTCATCGTAAGCCACCATTTCTTTCAATAAAATCCACTGGTCGGTTTCAGCTATTTCCAAGAGTCGGCAATAATCCACAAACGATTCTTAAATAAAACCGTGATGTAACATATGGGGTATACGAAAAATCCCCATTAAAAAAAGTCCTCTTGTCCGCATGAGCGGAGCTTTCTAACTTCTAAACGCACACTGTCGGTGTGTGCTTTAACAATCTCTTACTTTGTTCTAGGGATATTTGAGGCAGGGAGTTGCTCATATACAGAGTTTTGAAAGGGGCGGAGTTACTGTAAATGCACCAATGACACGATGCAGGGGGAGGGGACAGTAAAAAACTCACAAAGCACAATGTACTCTGTGCTACTGGATCTAATACATGACTATATTAGTTGGGTACTCTTTAAGGGTCTTGCTTTTAAATGTATATAAATCGCTATGGAAAACTAAAAAGTATGTAAACAAATCTGTTTACAAAGGGACACAATAATATAGAAGTAATAACACACAGAACTATCATTATTATTGCATTTGTTAATAACAATAATAATTATTATTATTTAGTTGTTGTACTTTTATATTAATAATAAAACATTGACCACTAGTAAAAATTTAGCTTGGATCATTAAAAATATCTTAGGGCTAGACATTGTAAAAAAAGTAAAAAAGTTAAAAAAAAAAGTTGAGTTATTGCAACTTAAAAATATTAGTTTAATTAAACGAATTTGATGCAAACTCTTCACTTATTCGTTATCTTTTAAGTTGAAACAACCATTTTTTACAGTGTATTTTTTCTACTTTCAATACTTAAAGATTGTAACCCTAATGAAACTAATACTAAACCTCATGTCCATGATAAAAGCAAACAAACGTTCTCATCTTCGTCACTTTGCATTACAAGTTAGATAAATAAAAACTGAGTGAAAGCAAGTCTGTTTCAATTTGCGATGTGGATTGGTTTTTGTGTGTGTGTTTGACTTGTATGAAAGGTGTAAAGTGCAGGAATATTTGCTTTCAGATCTGCCTAATGAAGAACTGGGCCATTATCACCCTGTGATCAGATGGGGGAGGGGCGATCGATTACAATATCAATCAGAGAGCGGGTCACACAGACACACACACACAGAGAGAGAGAGCACTGGTGGATGTCTGTGTATTGGAAATGTGGGGCTGGGAGGCATCCTGATGAGTCACAGAAAAGTTTCACCGTTCTGAACCAGAAACTGACCCGGACCACGCCGTAAACAAAATTCCTGCTTAACAAAAGCGTTCTTCTTACTGTACACAAAACCACATCGCCAGTTCATCTCTACATGGGTGCCCCGAAAAGACTCTTGGGGCGTGTTGCATATGGACCCAAAACCTTAACTGCTGTATTCCCACACTGTCAGTGACGGCACTGACTGGAGTCGCACAAGGAATCGGTGTGTTTGAGAAAGATTTGTGTTCAAAAGTGTGAAAGGGTCAGGGTGCGTGTTAAGCAAATGGAGGGAACGATGTTTAGGGTCTAAGCTTGCCCTCCTGTGTCAATACAGGAGTGTGAAACAGGACATGCATTAGTGTTTGGATCAGGATGCTTTAAGTGAAACTGCAGGACGACTGCTTTCTATCCATCCATCCATCGTAAAAAATCAAGTTCAGTAAATGGGTAAAGGTGTGTCTCCAAATCATAACAGGGGCCTTCCTCTATTGCTCATGCCTTTGGGAGACGCTTTCGTACAATTCCTGGTGTGTTTTGACAAGAGGTGTGCCGGCCATATTGATGAGCGTGCGGCTTAGCCCCCTGAAGCCTAACACCTTGACAGCTGGACATTTAGGTGTGAAGCACAAACACAGCACTCCTACTTTAGAGCTAAACCACAGCACGCTGCCGTGATTCACTTTATATGTGCCGTGTGGGATCTTGCCTGATGCGAGGCTATGGTTTGATCTGATAGACCTCTGTTGAAAGCTCCGTGAGCGGAACGGTGTAGGTCGCAGGGCTGCCCCCTGGTGGATGATGCATTGATTCTGCAGTTAATGTCCTGGTTTTGTGTTTTTTAGGCAAATGCTTTAATTAAAAAGTGCATTCAAGCTATTCATTTTATGTATGTGCATTCAATGGCACTACACGATACAAGATAGGGCAACACTAGATCGGCTTACCTCGATGTGGGTTCTTAATAAATCACCACTTTCAGTTTCTTATTGTATAAGAGGATGTTGTAAAGAAGAGTTTGAGAGATTAAAGACCGGATGAAGAAAATCTGTAAGGGTGCCAAAAGCGTTCATCAACTGTAACGTAGGTGCGGCTTCAAGACAAGCCTGTACGAGGTACGGGCTACACTGAGCGTGTGGGTGTGCATTACCACAATAAAACCAGATTGTTTTTAATGAAATCTTCATCAACATGAAAGTATCATCTGTATCATTGAATAAGCTGCTAGAGGCCTGCTGAAGAACTATCCCAAGAAATAGGTGAAAATGGATTTAATCATTTATGCAAAATAATATTTATATATAAACAAAAATGAAAAATTATAATTTGTTAATTCAGTTGTAATGTACACGATTATGCTCAAAATACCAATGTGTTATGTTAATGCTTGTGAAGAGTGTGTATACCTAAAATGACAAAACAACCATGAACTTCCTACCAAATTTAAACATGCATTTAAGATCTGCAAACACACAGACACTTCATTTAACTTTTGAGTAATTTTCAACTTGAGTAAGCCAACGCACCCTCAACAGAGACGGTTGCCACTAAACAGAGCAGGTAACTATTAACACACCCCTCCACTCCGACACACAATACAGTCAGCACCTTCCCACAAACTTGCGCTTTGTTTCCGTCTTGCTTGCGCACACTTCATATATCGCAATCAAACTTGATGTTTAGTCAGCATGCCGGCTACGAAGAGTACTTTAGTCATTGGAGGCTTTCAAGTTTGACCATTTAAGGCAAATATTATATTCTGTGTGCATGACCCTTCGGGGGGAGTATGGAGGGGGACAGAAGGGGGTACCTGCTGGACAGGTGATGGTTCTTAGCTCTCCCCTTCCCCCTGGCATGCATTCTCAGCTGGCCTGTGTGGAAGGGGGTCGGGGCTGATGTTTACTGCATGGTGTAGCGAAACAAGTTTTAACCCAGAATAGTCTGGGTCTTCATGCACAGATGGCTGAAACGCTTAAAAGATGAAGATTGAGACTTCATTTAGGATTAAATACAAGTTATTCTTCAAACCGCCCTGTTAAACTGTTTGTAAAACATTATTACAGCTTGTTTCCCAATTTATAAAAAAAAAATGTTGTTCATTTACCCCCATGTTGTTAAAAACCTGTATATTACTTCTGTAAAACACCAAAGCAGATATTTGGAGAAATGTCCATACAATGAGAGTCAAGGGGGCATTAATGCTGTTTGGTTGCCAACGTTCTTAAAAATATCTTAAACACTGGAAATGTGTTAAAGAATTTTTATTTTTGGGTGAATTATACCTAATGGGTTATGTTAAAGTTTTAAATTGATGTTTTAAAGCCTTTGCTGCTTTGGAGGAGCTTAAATTGTATTCAATCCCAAATATTTAATTCTCACACACCGTCTAACTACTGAAACACAACATTTCAAATCGATATAATACTTCAAAAATATATTTATTTCCCTCAAACCCCAAACAGAAATGGAAAAAAACTTGACCTCAATAATTTGTACAAATGCGTGGATGAGAAAAAAAAATGTATTTTGGGGTTTCTGCGTGAAAACAATCAATTTTTTTTCCATTCCTTGTAGGCAGGAAGGCTGTCGACTCAGAATCTGTGTAACGTCATAAGTGCAAAACCGATTGACACTTTTCTTGTGATATTTTGTTCGACTAGGAAACAAAGATCTGGGCGTTCCCAGTGTGAAGTTAAACTTTGAAAAACTGCAATAATGTTGTTCCGTTGCCATGGACGTGAATCAATAATACGACCGTTTCCTGATTTTTCTTTTTCAAAAATAAGAGAAAAGGGAGTCGAGGTCAGCGCAGAGTCATTTACACAACTTCTGATAGTTTACATGTTAGCTCATGCGTCTCAATTAAACCTTTGTGAAATGAGGATAATTACTGACAGTAATCAGCAAACGTTTATGATTTCCAATGTGATGATCTTCAGGATTATCTGTGGAAAGTGTTTAAGATTAAATTCTACCGTCCTGAGTTTCTAATGATTGACTTTGATTTTTGCCACAAACACGCGTGATTTTGATCAAGAATTCTTGTGTATGTTTTCTTATGGAGGATTGTTTGGATTGCACTGACAAATGAAGCATGTGACATTTGTGTTTTGGCCTTTCTTGATGTTCTAATGAGACTTTAATGTTGTTTTGAGGAACGATGTGGACAGGCAGGCGTTCAGGGAGTCATTTTAAAATCTGATAAATGTGCAAACCCTGTTTTGTTTACGTTCTCTTACCTTAAAGTCGAAGCTGCATAGGCTGACCGCATCGACGTCATCTTTCTCTCTGCGTTTGCGTTTCTGTGAAACAGAAATAAAGTCCATAAACATCTACAGTGTAATACACATTCTTCCTTTGAAAAGAAACAAAACAGAGAATTTTATTTATTGTCTCCTCTTCACTTTTCCTTTAGTGTCTTAAAGTATGCAAAGTACAGAAAGTTGGGGTTACAATGGCTCTTAAGGAGGTCCGGCCATACTCAGGAAGGACATCATTATCCCCGAGGCCTTTTAGCACCTGTGTGTGTGAGTTGGGGGCTGGCGGAGCATCTGGCTGCTGAAAATTCTACCTGTGGAGTGCAGGGTGTGAAGGGTCATAAACATCTGCAGCTCCACGGTGGCCACGGAGAGCCCTCAGGGTTTCTATTATTGCCGTGTTTCGTACTCGTTTTTTCATAAGAAACTACTCCACAAAATGGTTATTTTAGACAGTTACAGTGGTGCTTGAATTATAGCTTTATAAACCTCCCAAGAAGACACCAGATCCTCCATATAATCAAGTCCACATGGAATTTATTTAACTTCACGTTTTCTGTGAAATTATCACAAAACCAGACATTTTGGGCTTCTCAGAAGTAATTGGGAGTGGTGCTTGGTCACGAGGTCGACGGGGGTGGTTGTTATTCTAAGAGGCATCTCTTCTCTGTGATATTCTGGGCCTTTCATATGACTTGAATCTCTCAATAGAGCTGACTACAGTGCATCTCGATTGTTACAAGCCAAATAAATTAGGCATCGTACATGTCCATCTAAAAAAGATATGGAGCGCATTATATGGTCATTCATACTGCTCATGTTTGGAATTTGTTAAAATTAAAGTGACAGTTCACTCAAAAATACAATTCTATTATCATTTACTCACCCTCATGTCCTTACAAACCTTTATGGCTATCTTCTGTGGAACACATAAGATATTTTGAAGAATGTTTTTAACACCCCTTCACATGGATTGGTTTTGTATCCATACAATAGTTAATGGGTGTCGGTGCTATTCGGTTACCAACATTTTTCAAAATATCCTCTCTTTTGTTCTGCTGAAGAACAGGTTTGAAATGACAAGAGAGTGAGTAATTGATGACAGAATTTTTATTTTTGCGTGAACTGTCACTTTTACCCTATCAAGCATCCATTAGGCATCCTAAAGAATCAAAAGAGCCAAAATATTTCACAAATGCAATGCACTATTGAAGGTGTAAATCACTGTGATAGACAAGCATTGAAATGGTAGCAAACTTACTTCAGGGGTGTAATCCGTCCGTGCTAAGAATAAATTTAATAGTGTAGGACGCGTGCGATACAGTTTGGCAGGTGCATAGAAAGAGCTGCTGTTTGTGTGAAGTGCGTTTGTCGTTGTGCTTGTCCGTGTGTGAGGTTAACTTATGGCGCACCACTATTTATTCTCATATTTCTTTTTGCTATTAAAACTTGATATCCGACAGCATCCAGTCCATTAATCTAGAGCCCGATCGGCACGATGTGTGAAAACACGGAAGGAATCACGAAAGCAGAATTCTACTATTTAACGTTTAATATGTCTTCTACTTGTTCTGCGTGTCCATGAGTGAATGAGTTGCACACTTAACATGTTTCAAGCGTGACACTCGTGGATTTCTATCTCTTATTACACAAGGACATGAACATGCAAACTTCATCCACAGAGGTGTTCCGAGTTCATTTTACGAGCGTTTCAATGTTTGAGTAAAGCTATCGTCAAAAACACACTGAAACTCAAGCATCCCCAATTCCTCATGAAAACAATTAATTTCAACCAGAGACGAAAACAGACGTATACTTGTGCTACAACTGTTTGGCCTGTGGTGCAAACCTTTAAACCTTTGTAGCACCGGTGCTATGTGCAAAAGTTAAGTTACAGCCCTTATACTACAAAAAAGTGGAACTAACACTATTCACAGTAATCTGCATATAAAACAACCTGTATTCACACATTTAAGGACATTAAAACCGCCTTAAAATCTTGAGTGTCTGTCTATAATTTTCGCAAGGTTTGTATCAACATAAGCACGCTCAGCATCACAGTTCTTAAGAAAACTAACATCTTTATAAGCTAATTTGTGTCTTGCAGGGTAAAAACACACGTTAGGTTAACATGTGATTGAAACCAAACACCTTGCAGCCAGCACTCGTCGGGTCTGATTGAAGCAATGAGTAGATTAAACTAAATGAACATTAGGCCCATTCTCAGTGGACAAGTCATCAAACAAACTTAAACAATAAATGACAAGCTATCATTTAGTAAATCCCCATTCAAGGACAATGGGAGGAATTAATCAAGACTCTGAGAGGAGGGTTTTAATAACAGTCGGGGAAGCAGACCAATCGGCAGCGGCGTTACTGAGTAGATCACAGGTCACCCATAGTGTTTGGTTTTGAACCTTTCAATGGATAACAAAGATAAGCGACTGTGTTTGTGTTGTCTGAGAGGAAAGAAAGCATTGTGGTAAGTATTCATTTAGTGTATTCTAATAAAATCTAAAAAAAAATTGTCATTTCAAACCCATGTCTAGTATTTGTTAAGTTTTGAAGAATTTCAAGCAGGCCTATTTTGTACTAGTGAACACCATCTTTAAAGCTCTGTAGAGCATTCAGGTTTAGAAAAAACGTGGGCAAGTCAATGACAGATGTTTTATTTTTAAGAGAAAAAATAAGAGGGCCAAACCAAATGAAGACATGATTTTCTCCGAGCCGAGCCAACGGAGGGTAAACAAAACAAAGCACCGGACCAAAACACAAACAAAAAATTCAAAAGGAAAGAAAGAAAACATGAACCAGGAGACGAGGGGGTCAAAGTGATAGACAGTCTGGGTATGTTTTGGCTCGTGAGAAGCAAACTGAACATTCTCCTGGTGGACAAACCATAAATGGATATTACTGCAAAGAACTTATGAACGTCAAAACAGCTTGCAAAAAATTGTAATACTGTAGCCGGGTTGCTTGTACACCCCTTACTGCCTGCGAAGCACTATTTATGACATCTACTGTTGATTCGCATGCACGTTCATTTATGTTTATGCATTTGGCAGATGATTTTTTTCCAAAGCCATCAGTATATGAGATCCCTGGGAGTCAAAATCCTCTAAGCTGTTGTGTATTTCCATATTTTTGCATGCCTTTAAGAAACAGGCCGTCACAAATTGTTTTTGGGTAAAGTGCAGTTCTTTTATCCTTTAATCCTTATTCTTACAACACTGAGCTGTTTTAAGATTTTCCCGTCACCTGCATTCAATATATAACACTAAATCCAGACGGTGATAAAAAAAAAACACATCACAGACTAAACACCAAACCTGCTTTTGTCCTTTCCATAAGAACGACTAATGATGCTTATTTAAGTAAACATTATGTCATAACTAATTATTTTAATTGCTTAACACAATAATTACAAGAAACAGAGACGCAGAACCAGAAACTTCCTGACTTGGAAATTATGCAACAGATTTCACATGCTGGCTGAAAATAATGAAAAGTCTGAACACATCTGACTCTGAGGCTATTAAGTCATCTTCAAATGCTGGCCCACAACCTTCTGCCAAACTGATATCTCAGTGATCTGCATGTACCTGCATCTTCACGTTCAGTCTGTTCAGCTGCAATGTGTCTGACCTTAACTTATGCAGAAAAACAACTTCCAATTTAAAGACAACAACTCTACGCTTTCATATTGCAGAAGTTGGAGCAGGATAAGAACGAGGAGGAATTCTCTTCACCTCTGCTGGGTTTTGAAGGTGAGATAATGGAGCACAGCCCGGAGGCCTAATGAGGTCCATGTGCCCACTGGATGAGCTAACGTGTGAGTATTCATAAAAAAAGAGAAAACATATCAAAGGAAGTCTTCTGGCACGGGATGAAGCGTCCCGACTTCTTTCCCGTCCCTACATCCCCCTCATTTTCCTCCGACGAGAGATGGATTGAGTTTCGCTTGGCTTTCATAAACTGTGGAATGCTCCGGGCCTTTCTAATCGGCCTGCACTCTGTTTTCAATCACAATGTAGTTTGCAGTTACTGAAAACTGCGCTTAACTGATCCAGTGGGAACCAGCGCTGTGCTGGGTTGAGCATGATGGAAATTTGGGTAAGGGAGAGAAGTCTGGGGATATTATTGGTGGCCATTTACGGGGTAGTCTGTCTGGAGGCACGCGATGTCGTGAGAGTGCGTGTGAGTGAATTAACTCCTGGACAGTGTGATGGTTGAGTGGAAACAATATCTGCCAAAGTTTCCGTAAAGGGCAAGGTAAACTTACGCAGAGGAAAAAGTATGGAAGATTTTACAAAGATGACCTTATGGCTATAGCATTTAAGAGTTTTTGAGGCATGAAAATTTGTGAACCGTATCGGAGCACTGCTGATGGGGATCTTCCCGTCATTTAAAAGGCTAAGATCACCAGTTACATGTTGGTGAGGAGAATTGTTCCAGTATATATTTGTAAAACATATAACGTCTACTCAACAAACAACAAGAAAAACAATTCAGATCTTCTACAAATAAGAACTCAAAAAATTAACTACAAATGGGAGAGCCAGCAATATGATGTCATGGATCATTGTGTTCGCTTTCACAGTATCAACCCATCCTGTCATGTCTAATTAGCTTGTAGCATATTAAATATATGACTAATAGGCTAGTATTACGCCTCTTCTTTGCACCCCTGAGACATTTCTTAATACATACATTTTCTGTTGTTTTCCAAAGAAAGAAAGCAATAAATGTTTTGACCCACATGCCCATAAACACATAAGCATTTTTATTATGGATGCACCAATGTGTAAATTTGGGCCGATAACCGATAATTCTTGAACATTGGAAGCCGATAACCGATATATTGTCCGATATACTAAATATTAATATAACATTTTCTGAAACTGAAAATTATTTTTCCCCCTGAAAATCATGTACCAAGCCGACTTTACACTAATTCAACAAATTATAGATGTTCTCCCAGAGCAACCCAGAAAGGTCTGAAGACAGAAGGCATTCAGAAAGCAGTCGGATTCAAACAATCTTTATTAATTTACACATTCATAAATAGCTACATACTTAATCAACAATGTTTAGCTAATAGCAGTAAGGGAATGATCATGACAGAAAGACAGTACTGTACTGTATTTCAACTGTGAGCAGCGTGCACGGTGGTTTAACCAATAATTATCGGCTATAATATATCGGCCCAAATTTTATTGACTGATACAGATAACATTAAAAATGAACATTTATTGGCCGATAACGATATGGCCCATAATTTATCGTGCATCCCAAATTTTTATTTTGGGGTAAACTATCCCTTTAAGGAAAGCTAAATCAGCCAGCCCTAAATCAGTCAAATTTATGGTCCCTTGACTGCGAAGATGCCGCACTAAGTTTTGGAACAGAGCTATTTGTGTGATTTAGTATTCAGAAGAGAATACTGAGATACATTTGATGTCATTGGTTACTCACCAAAGTGAAATCCCACTGGGGTCCAGGTGTCAAAAATGTGAAAGAACTTCCCCTTCTTAAAGACGGCCTACAGAGAGAAATAGAAGCAATAAGACACAAAAATGTATCATTTAGTAGCCCATGGCTTCTCAGTTAAAAACACTCAAAACAAAGTATTTAGCATTCGATACAACCAGATGCATCCAACCAAACTCATACTTTTGGTTGTGCAATAAAGAATACAGACGGTGCAATCAATTCTCCATTGGTATGCCTATGCCCCCACAATGCCAGTGTGCAGAGTCACTAGAAATCACCACAAACGTAGACCCTCACCATGTACATTTATCCCATATACATCCTATACATACCATACGCCAAGCTTGGCGTAGCTCTGTCTCCTGTGACGCTGCATCTCTGCCTGCAGAGCCAATCCAGAGAGAGAGAGAAAAGAGGTAGAGAGAGCGTCACTCGGCCCCGAGCTCAATAACTCACACCAAGATACTCGTGTCTGCTCTGTCCTTCACCCATGTGCCACCTCTCCACTTTGTCCATCATCACATCCTTTTCAACACAGCCACATACTTATAAATGCACTGCCCCTCTTTGTTAGCAGGGCCCTTATTTGGGTTCTGCTGACAACTGTCCGTGAGGTCATGTTTGTAAAAACACCCAGCTTCCTTTTTCAGAAGATATGCTTTATTTTTATTGCCTTGCTAATAGTAAAATGTATAATAATAATGCTTAATTTATAAGTAAATCTACAAATCTTAAATGTGATCATTGATAACATTCAGTTGGGTGGGCAAAATGAAAGGATTTGTGGTATATTTGGGGAAATGTCTCTGTGGGTTTTGTGTCCATACAATGGAAGTCAATGGGGGCCAGTGTTGTTTGGTCACAAACTTTCTTTAAAATATCTTCTTCTGTGTTCTGCAGAGGACAGAAAGTCATTAAGGTATGGAATGACATGAGGATGAGTAAGACGATTCTGAATTTTCATTTTGGGGTGAACTATCCCTGGCTTTAACCAATTATTTTATCAATTTGATTTGATTGAACTACTTTCAGATTATATCAAGGTACACTTTTTGTTCTTAGACATTCTTGGAACGCCTGTGAAACTAGGACATTCCTACATCTCTGTTTGCTTTCTGCTCTGGGGGCCTGGCACACCCTACAAAAGGTGTAGAGCACATATGTGTATTCAAGGATTTTGATGTATGATGCAGTTTCTGTAAGCATCTTCACAGAGACTCCTCCCTCTCCCTCTATTAAGGTTATGTTCTTATTATTCATTAATCTTGAACGATTACACATGATGCAATCAGTCTTATGCGTGTTGTGAGTAAATATAAAGGGTATGTATACGCAGTAAGCGACTTTACACAGCAATACTATTTCAAATGCGAGTCATTGCCGTGCAATTTAATACTGCATACAAACACTGATGTATTGCACAGGTTTATCTGTTTCTAAAGAACTATGTAAGATACGAGAAGATGTGACAACACTCTGTGACATCATCTGACAGACCGGTAAGTGTGTGTGAGGGAGATTCTTTATCAGTGTCCACTTAAAAACAAAACAAAAAACGACTCTGGGTGGTCTCAACGGCTAAAGACAACCATGTCTAAATATGTAGGTCAAATGCCGTGATGGAGTGACCTCCCAGGCTCCAATGCTGACCCAATGGCCAGTTGACTTTAGTAAAAGTAGATGGCATATAAAAATGATATGAATTAAACAAGCCTGTCTGCTTACTAAATCCACAAAGTATGTCTGTCTCTAGGGGTGGGACAGAACATACATTTGGGGTCTGTAGTAAATTAATTCACAGAATTGGGACATATTATGAGAAGAACATAGTACATTTGCATCTTACTACAAAAAAAATGTCTGAAATGAAATGTAAACTAGGACACCTCTTTTTCACCTCTGAATATTCAGTTGGACTCTAAAATATTTAGCAATTTGCATTTCCCATTACATTTTAAAAAGTACATACTAAACATAGGCACTCCATTACTTTTCATGTCAAAATAAATAACTAGGGCTCACACAGTGAACAAAATGTTTGGAAAACGCTATCACAGACTCATTTCATAATAAACACAACATCGAAATATCAGGCTGAATGCAAATCCGCCGATAAATCCACTGTCTTTAAGTATTAATAATGATCTGAATGTTTGTGGTAATTCCCTTAAGGCATCATCACCAATTTCCTGTAACTATACTGTGTGAAAATGTCTTCGAGGCAGCGCCTTTTCTGAGTCCGAAATATATAAGATTGTGTTTTCACACTGCCACGAAAACTTGTATGGAATGTCGAGGTGTTGCCTAAAACTCAGAATGACAAAAAAGGACCACAGCTATGTGTGTAGGACACAAAGTACAAACACACACCCTATGAAAGTTTGTTACATCAGCCCACAAGCACACCAGCCCCAATTCTCACATACAATAGACTAGACTAAAAATTAGACCTGCCCTGTATTAATAACTCTGGCATAACATTACGTCATTAAATTAACCACTATTCACATCACTCTGGATATTGTTCACTTAAGTGATCACGGGATCCAGTGTCAATACCAGTGTGGGAACGCTGCCTGTACATACCGTTTGTCTACTCGTGCGGTGACGTCACTTGAGTTCACATCAGTTTTTTTCTTGCTTGGTAAGAATTTACATAAACAAAATTACACATCCTGTGTACCCTTTTCTCACTTTACGTTTTGGCAATCTGCCGGTGAGATTTTCTGCGTGATGCACGAAAGGAAAGCTTGTTTTCCATGTGAGATCGTGATCCTGGCTGACGTTAAACTGGGAAAACACTAGAGGGGATTCGCACAAACTACCGCGGTTTGGTTTCACAGCTCTTTACGTAGCGAACAAAGAAGTGGCCTAGGAGAAATGATATGTCACTTACTCATTCAGTACATAAGGGCTTCAAAAGCTGTCTTTGTTGTGGGTTCCTCTGTCAAAAATGACACATCATAAATAACAAACTTGTAAAAGGCCACGCACAGGCTCACAAAAGGGTAATCTGAAGATAATCTGAAATTGGATAACGGTTGTTTTAATCACCAATGACACCCCACTGACTGCAGTTTACACATTTGCGCCCTTATCTCAATTTTCTCTGCCTTACGTCTTTCCTGTTGTTATGAACTGGAGCAGGTTCTTGTCAATCCTAGGGGATTATGGATCAAAACCTGTTTGGCTGCATTAAGTATTAGCCAGACATCAACAAAATATTAAGAGTAAAATTTTCCATGACATAACAACATGCATGACAAGCTAAGAACTATTGGTCATTATATATTCATTCATTGTCACTTTAGTATTACTAACATATAGATTGTTAAAAACGGTTTATGTAGGGAACCAGATTTTTGCCTGGGATTCTACTTTTTTTTAACTCCAGGTTGGCCTCTTTATAAATAGGGACAATAAGCACCCACTTACCATTGCATTGTGATTTTTACCACCACCAATCACATTTTCCTTAGAACATTTAAAAAAATGAGTTTTCCACATTATCGGTCTAAACTTTGCTTTCTTGTGAAAATGGGGGGCAATGGGATCGCATACTCCCTGCTGTCCAAAAAAAGGCAACCAAAGCCATGAGGCTTGGCATGAGAAAACAAAATAGCCCCTTCGCCAAAATAAACTCTTGTTGTTATTTTACTCTTTGATAAAATCATGTTTGATGCTCTCCATCTGCCTGGCTTTCAGATATAGCATGGATATATTTGGCAAAATCTATTTACATAAATTATCAGATGTCCTACTCAACACCTTAACAGAGCCGTGTTTCTCACAAGTAAGATCAACTAAAACTAACAACTGAAATTCAAGATATCCATTTCTTTTTTTATATATGCATCTCTAGTAATGCCAAGCTCTAGCAAACTCCATTAGGAAGAATCTTCCACGTAAAATTTGCAAAATTTTGTCTTTATCATAATTGGTTTATCTATAGGGATATGGTCTAAAAAGATAAACAACTTCTTTAACACAGCATGCATTGAATGAGGTCATAAATGTCCTGGGACAGACAGGTTGTCACACCATTGGTGTCTAATCCTGGAGATATCCTTTGTCTAAACAAACATATATGGACCAGGTCAAGATTTTAGAGTATAGATACTAGGATTCTGTGAAATTTTACAAATAGGTCACGGGTGTGTTGAAGGGATTGTTCATCCAAAAGTGAAAATTCTGTCATCATTTAGAAAGAAAACTGTTTGGAAGAACGTTAGTAATTTTCAGTTCCAGGACATCATTGACAACCATGGTTAGAAGAATTAAATGCTTGTCAAAGATGCCGGAGAACTCTTAATTTTTTCTTCAAAATAACTCATTATGTGTTCAACAGAACAAACAAGCACTACTATGGTAGTGGATGATGTCCAAAAACTGAAAATTGCTGACATTGTCAAATATCTTTCTCTGTGTTTATTGGAACAAAGAATTATATACAGGTTTGAAACACAATTCGAGGACATAATGAAAGATGTTTCCCTTTGGATGAATTATCCCTTTAAAGAAAAAGCCCATATAAAACGTCTTGGTGCCTCATGCTGTTCTTTTTCAATACTACAGCCCCACCGTGTGGTGGAGTAAAGCATTGCTTGTGCTCTCCTGCTGTCATGCTTTTGTTTGCGTCGAGATATTGCGTAAGTACGCGTTGAATTAAAACAAATTGTAAAACATTTAACGAGCTCCTAAACGAAACTATTAGTCGAACATCATTCCTGAATTAAACTCCTTAATGTAGTTTAAAATCACAACACATATGCACGCATCTAATAACGTTTTCTGCGTTCCAGAAATATGTGCAGCTTCGTTTTGTACCACAGTTAGACATGATCTAAAAAAGTGATTCACGGAGCATAGACGTGGCGTAAATAATCGCGAAGAATAACAATAACATTGTTTATGAGTATGACATCCTCTTCCTCACCGTTTGAATGTGCGCTCGGGGGACGCGTCCACATCCGCCACCGACTTTCTCTTGTTCCTCTTCGGTCGCTCTTTCTTCGGCTCTGCAGTCGTCATTTGAGCTCCGTCTGTTTCCTCCATTGAAAGAACGTGGACCTGAAATGGGCTGTTGCGAAATGTATAAACCGAGAGGTTTAAAACGTATTATTTTGGAAAATAAATGACGAGGAAGTCTGAATACAAACTGATTGTACGGGGTTTGAATATGGCGGAAGTCTGGAATCACGGCCAATCAGGAGTCAGTAGGGGCATGTTGCTACGATACGTGCCAGTATGGGCGGGATTTAGGGTTTTGACTGCTACCTCCACTGGGCATGCGCACTTCAATATCGCATCATTTTGGTCATGCTGAAAACAGTTCATTAATATTTTTTTATTATTGTAAGGTTAGGTTTAGGGTTGGGGTAGGTTAAAGCGTTTGCTAATGTAATTTATTGTAGTTTTATTTTCTATTAAAATATTTGAAAACATTTTATAAAGACTTTATTATTTACGTCTATATTTGTATCGTTGTTTTTTGTAACATTTGAATATCATGTCTGTACATAATCTTCAATGGAAAAAATATCTAAAGTAGTCGTTACTTTTGTTTTAATTAAACTAATCGTATTTAAGGGAACGTCTTTTAATTATTTTCCTGCATTAAAACCGTATTGTGTATTTTACATTATTGCTCTACTATATACTAGGGCCATTAGAATATAATACATTACGGATGCAATAAACAAATTTCATCAAAATAAGCAAACTGGCCAAATTCATAAACTAAACATATTATATAATAATGTAGGCCAAATATTCTGTCATGTTGTTTGTAAGATCAGAAATCGTTAAAAAGTTGTGATTTTATACCATAATGCCCAGTTTGGCCGATTCATCCCTCACAACCTAATTAGATATCCAAACCATTGAAAAGCTTTAAATTCTTAGTTTGTTTACTTCTAACTCGTGATATCTATTTTATACGAAAAAAAGTGCTCCTTTAATAAGACTGTAATGAATATGCCCCCCTCCAAAAATGACAAGTGCATACTGATACGTTTCGTTTAGGATTTCATGTTGCAGTTATAATGTCTTAAATATAGTAATTATAGGCATTTGCATTTGAAATTGAATGAGAAAAGACAGTAGCTGCAATATGAATGTTATTTTACGTATTCATATGTACGTATATAGATATTTTTCAGGTATACACTGATTCATTTCATTTTTAATACATCTTTAAATTAATAAAGATCTTATGACGTAAAAAGTATTTAATCAAGAAGCATTGTATTAATTAGTCATTTATTTAGACGCTTATACGATTTTTAAACTGCCACCTTTTGAACTTACTGTTCCTGCGTTAGACGTGACGTCACAGTCTGATTCTGGATGTCAGGCGCTAAAACAAGCTGAATCAAAAAGCGGTAAGTTTTTCTAGCAGAGCATGCTCACATATTTAAAATACATACAGAAATACTCAACAAATTTGTGTTTTATTGATTTATTTAGAGTCGGTGTCTATTGATTTTTCGACTGGCCTCTACCGGAAGAATTTAAGTAAGTTAACATTACATAACATCAATGCATGCTAGTCAAGTAAACCTAGCATATTTATTAGCCACCTCAGCCAGCGTCAGGTGTAAAGTTAGCAGACATGTTACCATTGCGTATTTTGTGGTCTAATGTGGGTCTTAATATTTTTCTTTGTGAGCAAGTAGATCAAGTAAATGTGAAAGATATGTTGAGGTGTGAGGCGAGCAGTGTTATGTTCATAACGTTTATAGTGTTCAATGAACGCAGTGACGTACAAAGGTTTCTTGCAGACTTTATTTTTTTTAAATGCAGAATAACATTTACTGAAGAACAATAAAGATAGAAATGTTTTTAGAAGCGTTTTCCTCTTATTGAAAGCATTACAGCCGTATTCCAACATTAGCTAACATTGCAAAAAAAAAAACAGTACTATAAATTATAACATTTAACCTTTTCCTTTCAGTCTGTATATTTGATTACATCTAAGTAGCCACTACATCATACACTAGAACAGTAAGTTTAATACCAGCCCCTGTTTGAAACTTCACAGTTTGACGTAGTACCCCGTTACGACCAAAAGAGGGCAGAATAACTGCACGGTCTTAAAGTGGGTCATTTTATCTAGGATGCAGAAGCCTCTGGTGACTTGAGAACATACACAGTGTATATATGAACAGACTTTGAGCACAATGTGAAACTGAAGAATTGATCCCCAGTCATTATAACCGATTTCATATGGTGCTAGATGACAGAAGGGACTCTAAGCACCAAAGGAAATCAGTCATCCTCTGGTGGGGAGATATGGGGGCAGAGAGAGGGAGAACAGGCTTGAGAGATGACAGTTCACTAGTAGCCCTCTTGAACAATGTTAACAGCCAAATAAGAATGAAATCATATGACGAAATAAAATAGATATGTTTGCATACAGTTAATTTTACACTGTTGTAGTATGTAAGACATTTAAAAACGATTATGATGCTAAATTATTATCCTGTTATATTTTATGCGTGACTGTCGTGACAAAGCATTTTTCAAATGCGTGATAACGTCTGAAGATAACCAAGGTTTTATGAGATACTTTAACAGGTTAAAACATTACCATCACATTGATGCTGCACAGATAAGCATTGCTGCAATGACATTTTTCTGTGTTCTTCTGACTTTCCCTATTCCTGAGTGTGTTTAAGTGGTTCAGATAAATCATGAATGCTATCTAGTCCTCCTATGCTGTAATATTTGCAGAATCAGATCAAGAGATTTCCAGAAAAAAGTACAACACCCATTAAGCCATATTGACTTTGTCCTATTTTGTCACTTGATTTGTTCTGGATACGCCCATCGCTGTGAAACTTGATCCAGCTGCAATTTCCACCCCAAGAACACTGATTTCAAATGGTGCTAGACACTGGTAGAACACATCTAAACCACCATGTGAAACCAGCATCCGGAGAAGGAAGACTCTCGTGGAAGCAATGCCATGAGCGGACCTTGGGTCACTGGTTAATATTTAACCCAAAAGGAAAGGGAAAAGGTTAAAATCGCAAATGGGCATGATGTAACAGGAAGTGACACTTTTAAACAAATGTCATGGCTATATCTTTTGAATAGTGAAATCTGCGTTTCCTCATTGATACCAGACTACATTTCCAAAGCTATCTTAGATCAGTTGAGGAAAACGATAACACAATGTGACCATATCTTGTTGCATAACAATGTACTTTGATGTATGGTGTGTTTATCTGGGTATAAATAGACCCTGATTGCTCCGAAAGAATCTCCGCATCAATTCCGTCCGTGGGAGGATGACGTCAGGCCTTTTTCAGAGAAGAACTGCCTGGAGATGGAAAATATGAGTCATTACGACCTTTCTAAACAATGTCATCATTCAAAGTAGACCTCGCTACACAAACAGAATTGGTCACTCACCTGTACTTCGGCCAACGAAGGTCCTTGAAGCTAACTCGCACACTTACCACCGACACAGCATTGACGTAGTCTTAGGGCCCACTCGAGGCTAACCGTGTTAAGTTGTCGCACGCTGTCTTAAATGCAGTGGAGTACACACCTCCCTCATGTGGTACGCTGTCAGCTGTTTGATAGAGCACCACACCTCTCGAGTGCTCCTCCTCATTTTTATCCTTCAGCCTATGGCTGTTCACAGTGATGATGTCATTGCTAGCCACCTATTAAATCACTGGCTTCCAGTCTTCGTAAAGAACCCCTCACACACATTCGATATAAATAAGAATTACATGTAGTCAGACTAACAAAATTAAGAAACTACAAAGCTTCCATGAATGTCCAATCGGATTCAAATGTGCCCATATAAATGTCAGACTTGACACAATGTGTCATCATGCCTCATTTGAATGTACAATAGAAAATCTCTTTTCTTTTGTCTACTATGGTAAAGAGCACCATTCATGTTTGACCATTATTGTTTTCATGGAAGAAGGCAGTTCGTGAATAGTATAATTGTAATTTTCTCAAAAACATGTCCCCAACTGTGCTAGAGGGCAGTCTTCAGAATCACTTTTCTTCCTGACATGTATCTTATATTAACTCCTTAACAATCGGGATGGCCTGCAGCAATAAGCTTACTGTCATTCCTTCTTTTACCAGCTTGTTAAATCCATGCAGATCCGCCTTACCGTGTGTTATTACACACCTTATTATGTGCCTGGCACCGTGGCAAGCAATCCCACGTACAGATAGTCGAGCAGACATTGCAGGTGCATGTGCATGTTTTAATGGCCTGAGTCACTCAATGTTAACTTTTGTCACAGAGTAACAGCTAACCTGTCACTTTTTAACTGTTTAGGGTCTAAACTGTTTTAATTTGTCAGTTCAATTGGAAAGAAAAACATTTAATATAGCCAGCTTTTGGTTATAATTTGAATCCCTTTGGTTCTGTAAACTAGTCTGACTGCGGCCCATGAATGAAGACTTGCACATGCCACCTAAACAGCCTTACCTTTAGCATGAGTTTGGCCAAACGATGGCAGACAGGGATGTATTCAGGAAAACCTATGAGAGAAAACAAGATTACATTTTAAGTTACATTTGGTTCTGCTTTTAGCGCTAAAATCTTCTTAAGCAGCTTCTAATTCAGTTTTTCTGAGCCATAATGGAATAAAAAGAATGAATCATTTAGTCAGACCCATCACTTGTCAGATTTGTGTTGATTGTAATCACCGATAATGCAACTTCAGGAAATAAACAGAAGAGGGCAGTGTTTCAACTCTTAAATCTCAGACCCAGCAAGATATAAACAACCAGCTAAAACGGAGCTTAGCATGAAGGACTTGCCAATTTGGTGAATACACAAACACACATGTGAGTCCTGCTCTCTGGTGCATGTGTGAAAAACCCACCACGGAGGTGTTGTTCTTTGCGCCCTGTCACTCAATTTTCTGCTCTGTTCATTCCCAGGAAATGACACGGCATGAAACTCGCATGTACACACACAAATGAATGAATAGACTGTATGATATCTTGATTCTACCAGTGACATCATCCCGCTCCCGCTTCGGCCTGGTTTTTGAAGAGAGAATGACGAGAGCAAGTATTTAAGTAACAACATGCTTTGAGCACTCGAAAGCATGTCACTCAACCCATCTCTTTTATTTCATTTCGGTTAAGTTTTTCAAGGTGCCAGAAAGGACGGCTAAATGTTTAAGTCTTTACGAATGTGGTTGGGCGAACAGAAACAATCACTATCCTTTTTGTCTGTATGGCTCCAGTGTGCTCTCATGACATGACCCTGCTTACATTAGCCATGTGACTTTTTTACTGCTTGATCTGTTAGAGAGGTGGTTTAACTTCCTTAAGAAGACAAAGGTCTCTACGCCCAACATAGTTCATTAGACATTCTTTACATCATACAGTGCGTCAAATGTTACCATTTGTATGTTAAAATATGTTCTCCTATTGTAAATGAATCTGGAAAGTATTGTATCGTTTAATCACCCTGATGTCATTCCAAACCGGTATGACTTTCTTCTGCAGAACACCAAAAAATATATTATTAAAAATGTTGACCTTCACTGTATAGACACAAAACCACCTAGATATTTCCCAAAGTATTTCTTCTGTTGAACAAAAAGAGAAAGTCATGGACATTTTGAATGACATAAGGGGGAATTTTATAATCATTTTATTTTTGGATGAACTATAAATGATCTGTTCAGCTTTACAAAGCAATATTTGCTTGGCCAATAGTGTAGATTTCAACCTTTTTTTCTGACCAATGGCAAACAGGGAGGGTTTAGAAAACCTTGAAAAACATTGTTACGATTTAATTTTGTGACATAAGTGATACAGAAATGTTTCAAAAGCAGGCAGTAGAGGATCACTAGAATCTATCGACGACATTATACATTCATAAACGTATACAGCGTATGCTTACACAGTGCACACGGCATCAACATTTAATGTTTAAACTCCTACTGTGCACGCTGGCCTAAAGGATACGGACTCATCACACATCTACCGCTTATAGAAACTCATCTATCACCTCTATTAAACATTAAACCCACCCTCAACCAATTTACTAATCTTAAAAAAATGCTTCAAATATCTCATATTATGATGATGTAGACTTATAACTAGGCAGAACTGACCTGGTAAAATGTGTTAAACAAAACTAAAATGACCACTCTCATATTGGTAGCTGCAAACGTAAAGTAGCCAAACAAATAACAAACACGCAGAGGAGAGCACAGATTCTGTGTGGGCCTATTCATGACACACACCATTATACAACAAGTGTGGTCCTTTCTCATTACAACACACTCTTCTGCCCAGTCTCACTGCTTCGTTAAACAGACAGTTTGCCTCTTTCCGAATGCATCGCACAAATAAGATATAAGAGCGCAAGAGAAGGCTGTGCGGATGAATACTTTACCTGATGAGTCAGATGTGAATCATAAGATGCAAGGTGTGTTTTATTTTAATCCTGTTATTCTGACCCGTCAGACTGTGACACATGTACAAAAGCGCACTTAACCCTTAACAGAGAAGGGACGGCGTTAAAAAAGAAAGAAACTCTGATCGCAGAGAAGTAACCCGTCTCTGTAAATGGTTCCTCGAGGGTCTCCAGTTCCAGGAACGTTATCTATCTTGGAACCATGTTGATGAGCAATAAGATTATATTTTTATGCAGGTCTATATGGAATTTATGGAACCACACTGAAAGCTTGGGGTCAGGAGGTATTATTAAGGTTTTAATTCTGTATCGCAGTCCCCAAGCTACACTGCAGTTAAGTCAAGCCGACTGCCAAAACCACTCTGGAATGAAAACAGAGGCACTGGCTCTGCTGTGAAGATAGATGGCTTTAACTGCAGTGTGTGTGTGAGAGAAAGAGAGAGAGTCCGTACAGATCACTCAATACAGCCAAGTTCAGCACTCTGTTAATATAGCTTAGCATGTGCTCCTGAGTTCATGCATAGTTCACATAGAATGATGGCTGTTATGACAGCAGGTTGCTCTTTCTCACTTTATTTCCTCTTTTTAATGAGTTGTTCAAAGGAAATTGTCACACATTTTTTTAAATTATAACTTAAAAGTTGTGCTCCTGCGTGAGAGGTGCTAAAATCCAACGACATTTCACTGCAGAATCTTTTTCTTTCAAATAATATCGATATTTGTATAGTACATACAGACCGCTATGCATGATGTAAATACAAGAATGTTTTTTATATCATAAATAAATCTTAAAGATATTTCGCACTTTAAATCGGTTGTAAACATTCTGTTGATTGTATTTTTTTCAAATGTTTGTGTCACTGAAACGGAAAGTTCTTCTGGACCAGTGTTGTTCACGTCATCCGAAGAGCTTTATAGTATTGCAAATATTTGTCATAATATCCCAAATAGTTTTTCTCTCTATTTTATGGCAATCCCTGGTGCGTAAATTCTCTAGAATTTGCATTTTGTCTCACTATTTTGGAGGAATTTCAGACATCTGGTTGGTTCTTTTGATCTATTGACAGGAACAGGCTGAACTTTGGCCCACTTGTGGACACACAGTGTGACACAGCCACAGGAGAATATTCCTTTCTGGGCAAAAACAGATAAACAATCATAAAAATCCTATCAGAGGGGTGGCCTAAACTTATCCGGAGTAAACACTGTGTGAAACGGTGGAAAAAGAAAAGAAAATAAGTTTGAGATAATAAGACAAAGTTTCCTGGAACTGTTATTTTAAAGGACGATTAAGATCATATTGTTGCTGTCCCTTTTAGGGATTAACAGTCATGCACATACGTATGCTGCTTCTAAATGTATGATGCGAGTGGGCTGAGAGCGGATGTAATGCTGACCTGAGTCATACTTAACGCTCTACGCGAGAAGCCTTTTTAAAACAACTCACAGTGACAACTGTGAATGGGTTTATTTAGGTACAAGATTGTGCTGCGTTGACATGTTTCCTAACGAAACCGAAAGTTCGGGTGGGATATAGCGAAGGGTTTATCGCATTTTACAGAAAAGATGTGTTTGTTTTGTAACAGCCATGAAACATGATTTAGTGCTTGCTTATTGATGGAGGGGGTATTGGGGGGTTAGACATTCTTTGCAGATCATTTGCTTGGACAAAATCGGGTGTAAGATTAAATGCCTAGATTGGTTAAGTGTATTTTGAAATGACCTAAGAAGTAACAAGAGGCTTTTGACAAAGAAGGTCAGGAATTTACCGTGACCTGCAACTACAAATTTCCAGACAATCCCAAACCCAAATGAGATGTTCCGAGGAACTGGCCTGGAAAACCCAACACCACTTCACAATTCAGTCATTTTTCATTTTCTCACCGCAGTGTGTATCTGTACACATTCCCATTTCTGATAACCTCTAAACATGCTGTCTGCCCATACGCTAGAGATGCTTTTGTCTGCAGTTACTTTAAGTACACTTGTAACAGGGGCAATTTCCCTGAAACAACATGACGGAATAGTTCATCCAAACAAGAAAGCTGTGTTAAAACTCGCATTCGTTAGGTTTCAAAACTGAATTCTTCTGTGTAACACAACAAAGGGGCATTATGTAGAATATTTTCACCGCTCTCTCCCGCATACCGTCAGAGTTTCTGTTGTTTTTGGTGCAGACAGACAGCATTGTAAACATATCCGTCATATTTTGTGCTTCACCAACCTGTTTGAAGAAATAATTTAGATTTTCTTAGTGGACTAACCTCTCGGGTACTTTGCCGAGGGTCACAATGGTGATGGGCAGCCTTTTATTAGCCAACTTGAATCATTACATCCACCACTTTTTCATCATTTACTCAGCCTCTTGTCATTTTAAATCTGCATGACTGACTTTCTTCTTCAGAACACAAAAGAAGAGATTTTGAAGAATGTTGGTAACCAAACACATCCCCATTTACCTCCATTATTTGAGGACTTTTCTCAAATTTATGTTTTCCGTTTCACAAAGAGTCATACAGAGGTTTTAAATGACATGAAGGTGAATAAATAATGATAGAATTTTATTTTTCAGAACTGTTCCTTTAAGGAACCCACACACAATCCTCATTAGACTGTCCAGTTTTAATATATAAACTCGTTGTGCAACGACCAGCACTATTGTATTCAAACCTGCAGAGTTTTCTGAGAAATGACACAGCCCTATCTATGAGGGAATAGCACTTCTTGGAAGTCTCACAGCTCCAAATATTACTGTACTGTATACATAATTGAATTGAAGTTCCACGGCCATGAGTCTTAACTGACTCACGTCTAGCCACAAGCAATGGATCGCACTACTCTCACCTCCCCAACCCCCACAATCCTTCGGGATGTCTGTGTTACCACCAGTCCCCCCTCCCCGCAGGTTTACGCCGCACATTTGTTCCTCATTTCACTGCACTTGCGTTGAAGTGCACTTCCTCTGAGTCACGCCGCAAACAGGCCTTAAATCAGATCATCTGTCAGTGAGTCCATCTCGGCGGTGATTAACGGTAAGGAAAGAATACACGGCCGCAGCTGACTGCGTGTTGTTCACAGTCTTTCTTTGACGGCCTGTCAGCGGGACGGGGTCGGGCTTCCAGCTAACCGCAAGAACGAGTCACAAAGCAGAGGTTCTTTGATAGGGGCTCAGAGCCAAATCTACTGAAAGTGAAGTACTTGAGAAAAAAAGTTTTACAGTAAACTTCTGATTCCCAGAAATCTTGTGTGGGGCCTGGGTGACGTTACAGTTCTGCACGCATAACAGATAACAAGTCTATTTTGGGTTGTGTTGAAGTCTAGACTGTTTTATTCGTTGATCATTCAGATTCACTGCGATCGTTCTGTAAATGATCCATGTCTAAGACTGTCAGTCTCTTAAACTCTACAGTTATAAACTCTCAGACTGTTGAGATCCTGGAACACGCCTGATAGGATTATGCTTCAAGGTTTTTTTGCGAATTAAGTTACCACCCACCTCATGTTACATTAGGACGGCCCGAAAACGTCCCATGCAAGGATGAAACGAAGTCTGCCGGGTATACACAATATCCGATACGAGCGCTATAAAATACAACGACCGCTTACACTGTTATTTCCTGCAGGATAATTGTAACCTGTCTCATAATAATAAAAGTGATGACTACTATGAGCTACAAATCACCCCATCCCCCTTTTCTTTTTCCAAGTGATTTATTTAAACTTCAAATCCCACAATGACGTCCCGCATCAATGACTTAACAGCCGTTGAATAAAATAGGTCATATTTTCAATATCTTTCCCCAGCAATAAATGAGTAATGAGGTTGTTTAATGATTGTAAGCGGTGTGCCTCTGAATGCAGAGCCGCTCTCTGTTTATAGGATGAAAAACATTCAATACGGCCCAGAAAATGTTGCGCAGAGAGTGAGAGAGTCTGAATGTCAGGGTGGAGGAATGAATCTAGCTTTCATAAGAAAGCCTGGGCTTCACGCCAGCCATGAACTGCAATGTGCATCATTGTCCACTGGGTCATAATGCGCATGTTAAATCAACATTTCCTCAACGTTACGTTGTGTTATAACTGGGCAAAGTCCTTCGTTGTGGACGATATCTAGTGACGCATTCAATTTTACCGAATCCATAAACGTTTTAATATTTTGGTAAATGTTGCTATGAAAGGAAACCAAAATGTTTTAAGACTTAATTGTGATTGGATTTCTAATTTTATCTTTACAGCCTATGAGCTAGAAGCACAAGAACAAAGATGTCCTCCTTGCCTACTGACCTCCACAGAAGTGTGTGCTTCCCAAATAACACAAAATTAACAATGTGTTGTAACAAGGTGCATCGAGACGAAATAAGACCGTTTTGAAGTGCGACAAGCGACAAGACACTTTTTCTTGGTTTGTGTGGCACTGCGCCAGTTAGCCCCACCCACAGTGAAACCTCAATGGTCCAACATTTTGTATCACAAAACCGTAATAAACTAATTGCTGTCAATGTGACCGCACAGCATGTTTGTTTTCAGTGGGAACAGACATGTAAACCTCAACATTTAAGGATTACCTGAGATAAAAATCCGGGAGCTTACACCTGTGGCACACCATACCACCCTGACACATGTTATCAAACCACCAACAAGCTTTTCACACCCCATTGGTGCTCAAACAGTGATGTAATCTTGTCTTGTCACTTTCTCCCAGCTCAAGTAGGACAGCCAATTAAGTTAGTCAACTTGCATCGCAAAACATGTTTCCCGAATCCCCTCGAGGGCGTGATTTGTCAGCACATCGCACACGAATTCACAGCTTTTGCCCGTGAGCACATGTAAGAAGAGGAGTGGGACTTTGTTCAGCGTGTATGTGTGACGAAGGCTGTCCTATTTTCATCTCTCATTCACATTCATCTCTCATGCATTTTCTCTTTAGCATCTCTGATTGATTTGTATTCTCCTTTACACAGGACTGGTGAGGAGATGAACCGCTGTTTCTGCTGTTCCACGCCGAGCAGGTATTCTCTTTACGTCAATGCACTGAGACGTGGCATTGCAGCGGTATGATTCACTGCTGCCCAGATTGAGTTTCTTTCCTTTTGACGTACTTACAGCTCTCAGTTTCTCTCTCTCTCTCTCTCTCTCTCTCTCTCTCCCATATACAAACTCTTTGCCAATTCTCCCCAACACAGGTTCCAAAGCTAGTGTACTAGCTAGTGAACTATCTACCAAGAAAACATTTTAAGCCAACATAAGCACGTCCCAAAAGCTGTTCCAATAAGATAAGATAATCCAATCATGCACATTTGCACATCTGTTATGAATGACTATCCCAGAATGCAATGTTATGAGTATACTGATAAAATCGATAGTTAAAGAAATATTGACTACAGATATATTTAATGAAAAGTATCGATACACCGTTGTTTGTGCGTTTCATACTTCATAGTTTCATGCCGTTTGATATTAATAACAAACTGTTTTGGGATCATTTGTGAGTAACATTGCTTTTGTGCTTTGTATACAAAGTGCCGTTTTGTACGTCCCACTAAACTGCTGCCTATGTAGGGCGTTCCCAGTAGACTACACGACACGTTTTTGGAACAGAGCTAATCTCGTCTTTATTTCTCCCACGCACATACAAACATACAAATACATCCACAAACACACTTTTCATGCATGCTTCCTATCAAAAATATATTCACAGACTACTAAAGACAGCGATTTACCTTAACTTGTATTTTGCCCCCTAGACTCTGCTTGGCCACCTTGAATGCTTTCCTGCCTCCATGATCCAGAAAGCACCTGTCCTGGGACCACCAGTACAGCTCCACTGGAGAACAGGTAAAGAGAAAGCACATGAAGATCTCTCTCTATAACAGAGGGTGTGTCCCCCTGAGCCCGCCCAATCGTACAGGCGCACACATACATACGAAAAGTAAAAGGAAGAACACACCCCTTGGGGGAAACAATCTGAAACCTAGTGAGAAAATTAAACTGTATCTCTCATCTTTCTCTGGCACTGGTGTTTGTTTTTTCCTAACACATACCCCGCACACAAGCACGCATGTAAAATCTAAGAGGTTGCGGTGTAAATATTACTATGTGGTGTGTAGTCAGGATTAAGGCTGTGGTGTTTGTGTTCATGCTAAAATTTTGGCTCAAAAAGTCAAGTGCAGCTTTTTACAACAGTCAGATAAGCTACAAGCAGACTCGCATTTCAGCTCCTACGCCCTCAGATCCCTACAGGAGAAAAACATTAAAAAGAGCTCTTAAATATCACAACTGTTTCTGCTAGACAGCACTGAAATAATACAGATATGAAATTATACTCTAATGCTCCTCATATATATGTGTTATGCTTATCAGATGTTCACATCTCCCCAAACTTTTCAACAATGTCTCAATCCATGTGCAGATTTACCGAAATCTGTATTAAGAAAGTCAAAGACTTTGACTTGGAATCAACTCTCTCATTTCTCTTCTAAAACCAAATTATTTGAGCTTTAATGACAATTTTTATCATCATGAACTTCTTTCCAAATTTCAGAAAAAACAATGTTGACACAAGACAAATGAGAACATTATTAAGTCTTCTAAATCATAAAAGATATTAATATCTAGATGCAAATGTGATTTCTGGCCAACTCACACACACTCACAAAACTAACATATTTTCTTCCTCTTCGAGCCCTGTAATCCCGAAACTCATTCTGTTCTTAGCTTTAAGAAACAATGTTTAAATGTCGACCCTGTCACAAATTCCACTGACACTTGAACACTGAGTCACGATATAGTGGAGCCCGAGCGGTTACCATGGAGACCGGGAGGAGAGGAAGTCAGCCTCATGCCTGGGTGTCCCTCTCCAACTGCGGACACACTGTCGCCCCCTTCTAAAACGCAGACGTACATATCGCACGGTGGAAAATCACTGACCTGCATATTTTTTGTCCTGATCTTAACACTACCATTGATTAAACTCAGGCCTGACCTAGAATATCTCCGGGGCTGTGACATCACCTGCCCGCGTCAGAGACTCATTAAAGCCGGCGATGAATCGCATAGTAGCGCTGAAAGATGACTAAACGCGGCGTTAATGAGCGTGAACTTTTCACCAGAGGACAGAATAGGGCCTTCGAGAATGCAAACGCACACAAAACTACTGTATGGAAATATGCAAACACTTTCACACGAGTGCGTGTTCACACTGAGTTTGCAGATGGAAAGACAAGTTACAATGTACACACATGTAAAATGCGCTCCAAGTCAAATGTGTGGATGCGCTTGACAGAACTGAGGTTTCTCTTGGTTTTTAAAACATTTAGTTGTTATATTAGATGCGTAGACAAACATAAATTGAACCTGTTTATCGACGACTTCACAAAAGTGTATTTTTCAAATAGATCAGATCAGATCACCTGTAATCTAGGCAAACAAAAGTTGCGTAAAAGTGGTGCTACTGCAAGTTACAAGTTAAGCGGTATAAAACGAACGGTTAATGTGTCCGAACATTTCAGTTGTGGAGCGTATGTGGGTGGTGATAAAGATGGTAATAAAGCTGAAAAAGATTAACAGACGGACAGGTGGATGTAATAGGTCAAGGTGCGTCCTGGCCACACCCACGCCTACGGCTGCATTCAACAACAGATAGAACAGAAGTGGGTGGACCCAGATGCAGAACAACGAGCAAATGTCATGAATAAAATGCGATGTGCGAGGAACAAAATAAGAGAAAGAGACAAAAGGAACGATGTAGAGAGGTTTCTTCTTTCATAATGTATTTCAGTAGCTCAACTGGTATAGCATTGGCTGTAATGTTATAGGTTTGAGTCAGAGAGGACATGTATACTGAAATACTATAAATATTTGAATAGCTGAAATAGGTTTAAAGTTAATTCAATATGAAATATTTTGTTTATCCAGTAGTTAAAGACACCCCAGAGCTACTTTCTCGGATGCCGGTACACCTGTACGCTGAAGCCTTCCAGTCCTGGAAACAAACTGTGCCGACACCGGCCACCAAAACACAAATGTTCTCTACATATGTCAGTAAAACAGAGTTTTTACATTACACATGATTTACAGATTTCGAGTGTAACACTTACTAAACAAGTCTCCCGACCCGACGGACCATCCAGCCTGAGAGAATCCAATAAGGCATCTCGCTGCTCCGCTTTCCACAACAGAGTGATCGCTGACAACCTCTGCTGTTACTTTGCACTGACTGTGTGCACGCGTTTTGCAGAGTCATACACGACACATCCAGTCAAACAATTCCTGCCAAGTGAGTCCGTAGGCAATCTCACTTTCTCTCTCTCTCTCTCTCTCTCTCTCTCTCTCTCTCTCTCTCTCTCTCTCTCATCCATCACATACTGATTCATTGCTGCTGCTTCAAGGTTGGGGACATGTTGCGGTGAGGTTGCGTCGAGAGGAAGAGGGAGGGCCGATGGACGTGAATCGCCTCAATCCAAAGAACTTGTCACCATAACAGATGTTTTAAAGAAAATATGTGTAATCATCTGGAAAGTGAAAGGGACATTTTTGCCTTTAGTAGTAGTTGTAACACCACTGCTTCAGTTAAACCGAACGAGTTTTAGTTTTCAAATTAAAAGCACACAAGTGTACAAATCAACTCTTACAATTTACAATTCACTTGCCAATTGAATAATAATGTACTTTTGTATGTTCTTAATATATGTCTGTTTGTGGGAGTGTACAGGAATGACCGTAAACATAATTACAAGACAAACAACTACACACGTAACAAGGGTCATATACAGTACATAGACTGTAACTAATCTTTGTGTCAAAAGCAAGAATGCTGCCTGACGGAACATATTCACAGACAACCAGAAACATATTTGATGTTTAATACACAGCAAGATATTGAACCAATAAGTGTTTACTGTTTGCGGGGCCAAACAGCAAAGCTACCACTTCCTGCATGGGACGAGAACTTTAAATGTCGTTATGATCAAATAGAAATGATTTTTTATTCATATAGAAGGGAGTTTTAATATTTTTATTATACATTTTATCTTTTTTTACACTTATTATTAATATTTGTATACGTAGTCCTTGTGAAAATAACACAAGAAACTAATTAAAATGCAACTAATAATGAAAGATAGATGTCCCATCAGAGCCAATTCTGAGAACGAAAATGAAAGTTTCACAGTTTTAAAGAAAGGCAAGTCCATCGCTCTCACTTTCTCTCTGACTCTTTTGTTATTCAGGGGGAATTCCGCATATGCACATGCTCATCGCGCCACAAAACGGATCCGATAACGGATAGCCGGCCACTATTACAGGTGCCATTTCCACTCACTGCAAAGGAATCCAGTGGCGGACCTCATACAAATGCAGTCAAAAGGCCAGACAGAGTCAACGCTGGCGCCGCACTGCGAAGAGATCACAGGCTCGGACGGTCGACTCATGCTACGGTCATTTCCCCTCAGCTAACAGGAATGCAAGGGTGTGTAACTCAAGTGTGTGCGACACGCTCCTCTTCGGTCCCATCGCTGACCCTTCACCCAGTTCAGCATCCCATCTTTCCTTCGCAAACAAGTGAGTCACATGATCCTTCGCTTTCACTCGAACTTGTCGATCACTACCCCCATCCTCCAGCAGCTCTCTCTGCCAAAACCGGCCGCTTCCTTCTGCAGTTTAGTGCACTCGCATTCTCTGACAGTCTTTTATCTCTCGGGATCTCCTATGGAAATATGCGTAGCTGGTGATTGAAACCATTTTGTAGTCACTGTTATCTTTACTCCTGTCTGGACATAAAAGGACACTTCTTCCCTGTGTCCAATAATACTGACATTCATTTTATCACTGGAGGTCAACGGTTAAGTGCTGGTCGCCAGAATGTGTTTCCGTCATCCCTAATGTTGTCGGTGTAAATTACGTCTTACAAAAAATCTGATTACGAATCATCTCTGCAGATAAAAATAAGCTGTTTTGACAGAATCTAATTCATTGCAAAATATTTACATTCTGTCATCAAGATGCATCATGGACCATTTCATAAGATGTTTGCATATTGTATGGTATTTTATAAACATGATGACAAAAATTCGTACACAAAAAAGTCATCATTTATTTAACCTCTGTGGAAGGTTAAACCACCACCAACTCGTATTGAAAATCAACCCTTTGTGATCCATTTTCATGGCCTCTCAGCCGTAAACTGTGGCTTAAAAGAGAGGAAGGCGTTTCCTTTTCATAACTTGTACAATCACGCAAACACCTGCCCACACACCAACAAACACACATTCCTCACGTTCCCCTGGTCAGATAAACAAGGACTCTGCTGCACACACACATGTAAAGGGGAGCATTTATCATTACAGTTGGCAGAAGTTCTGTTTGGATTACACACCTAGACAAACTACATAGTGACCCCTGACCCCATAGATCACTCTCAGTGCTGTTTACTAAGGCAAGCATCATTATTACTATTGGAATTTAGTCAAATCCTTTGTGCTTTATACATGAATGTTTGATATAAATGTCAAGGGTGTGCCCTTTTAAGGGTGATACCCTTAAGACATCAACCTAGCAACCACATAGTAATGCCCGAGCAAGAATTTATAAGTTGCATTTGGTTCTTTGTTGCAATGATTAACCAATTAAAGGAGTAGTTCTCTTTCCATAGTAGGAATACAAATTACTATGGAAGTGAACAGGGGACAAATGTATAGAATTTGATAAATCTGTAGTATTTAATTCCCTGCACAAATTCCACACAATTCTATATATTAGTCATTTTAAAGTCAAACACGTATGAGCCACAGCAATAGTGATGCTTGCCATTGCAAGAACCTCTAATAACTGCTAATATGTTTCGTGCGAGAACATTGAAACACATAAACTCAACCCTCTATTTGAGGCTCGCATGAAAGCCACCTCTGCATCAGGTGTGTAATTTTAAAGCGTATCTGCCGTTTATAAGCATCGGTGCTGTATAATCAGAGAGAACGTTAAAATGTCATTCATACTTTAACTGCGTACCTTACCGTTCCTTTAAAACCATCACGTGTGAAATAGACCAATCACACACATGCAGCGGCTTGCACTTGTCCTATGAAGTGCTCCTCTCCGTAGGGAACGTACTTTTCCATTGGTTATGTTGAGTCTTGTAAATGTGATGAGCCTGTCTCTCATCGCCATGACGATATTTCATCATTAAAGATGGTTAACTTAATGGACATCGTACCGTGATCCCTGCCCCCTCATCTTTCAGTATCACTTGCACGGAAGTCAGCGCTGGGCCGTTTAGCCACAGCCATATTTCTGACGACACACAATCAATAGAAGACCAGAAGATGACTATATATGGATGGAGCAAGGCGATTGGTATTCATCTGTGTGAACAAGAGACTAATAACTTCACGAGACTAATGAGTAAAACGCATTAGGGGATGTTTCTGAGATTTATTAAGGGGAATGTATTGATGTCGATTTATGGTACGTGAGTAGGCCTGCACAACAGGTGTAGAGTTCTTCAGAAAGCTCTTCTAAAGAATTCTTCATTTTACAGAAGGGGAGGTGGGACCAGGAAATAAACGGAGCCGGTTTCCACATGTGCAACACATCACAGGTACACAGGTAGGCCTATGCATCAAAGGTACTACCCTCAGGACACGTTTCTATCCTATTCCGGCTTATTTGATGACGTTTACCATAATGGTGGCGTTTGCTTAGCTCCATTTATTCAAATTTACATTCATTTGAATGAAAAAGATCTGTGACTATATATATATTACTCAATATGTCAGTTTATAATTAGTCAATAATGTATAAAAGGCTATTGTGAATATAGTTAAGCATTAGGTACTATGCAAGTACCTATACTGTGTATTGACCAATCGGCATCCAGGATGTTTTATTTATATTTTAATTTATGTAATTACATTTGTTTTTAAGATGTCTAAGTAGAGTTGAAGCCTGTGTTCAGACATGCCACTGTAGGCGGTAGATGACTTGTTCTGAATAATTTCTTTCTTCAAAGGAAAGGCGCCGTGCAAACCTCACAACATCCCGGTGGAAAAAACACTGGATCTGTCTTCGTATAGAGTGTGGGAGGCTCAAAGAACCGTACAATGTTTACCATTCTCTGTTTTCGATCAGAAACCTCTAAACAAAACCCAGCGATGCCAAACCCACATAAAGCTTAATGCAGATTCTTCGAGACAATGGCGATGAGTAGCCTACACTTGCTGTTTACAGAACCTCCAGTCCCTGTCTAATGCTTGTATAACTGCATTTTTTGGTATTTCTAAGCAATTACCACACAACCACAGGAGAACGCCCATCCTGCTTCGGTGTGCCAACGATACACTAGGCTTGTACCACCCACCCGTGCTTTTGCCCTTACCGGTCATGCGTGCTTACCAGAAGTAGTCTCTCCCCAGGGAGTTGCGTCCGCAGTGTCACTAATGATGCCTGGTATTAGGCCGGTCTTTGCTGCTCTGTTAATGGGCTCATTAAAAGGCCTGTCACCGCTGAGTGGTCCCTCGACTCTGGGTAATGAGACTGCGGCAGTCGATCATGCACACATGCACGGCGTCATGTTTTCTTTGAAATGGAATGCTTTGTTATTTTAACTGGGGTTTAAACTTAAACGTCTGAACTTTTTGTGTTGTAGACATTACCAGGACGAATGGCTGGGTTGGAACGGCTCGTGAGTCCAAATCAACGATTGTGGCCGGGGACTCGCCAAGGTTTGTTAAAGAAACATAATAGCAGTTTATGTGATGGTTTTAGGTAATGGGATCGAGAAAGTGTGGATGCTGCCATCTTGTGGTCAGTTGAAGGAATTGCTGTTTTTTAAAGATAATTGTGTGAGGTTGCAAAGTGATTGTGTGCTAGTCCCAAAAAATTGAAAAGCCATTCCAAGCTTTGAGCAATAGTAATAGTAATGCCTATTTTAGCAAGTGACACTAAATATATCCCATCCCTATAAGGGTTCAATTCTCAGTTTTTAAGTTTTTCTGACACATGGATACTGACTTAGTCACAAAAATAATATTGTCCAACAGGAAACGGAACCAGGTTTTGTCTAACAAAAATAAAATATTAGTATCTCAGTGACTTTCCAGACCCACGTGATCCTTGTTTATCATCGCGGCACCTCTTGGCAAACACAGAGCTGAACATTGTGTTCCTTAGTGTCTTTTTACAACAACCCTTAGTACGGCCAAAGAATGTTCTTTTTTGGGCTCACCTTCAGCACTGCTTCGACTCCAGGTTTCTCCCTCTATACTAACTTTCAAACTATTTGCTTTCAATTATCTTCCATTTCAGCATCCCCCTCCCATATTGCTAAAAAAAGGTGTGCTTCAAAAGGTTCCTCTTTGGCTCCATAAAGAACCTTAAACATCTAAAGAAACCTTTATTCACAAAAGGTCACTTGTGGCCAAAAAAGATTCTTTAGGTCAGTGGTTCTAAAAACTAGGGGCCGTGGCCACCCTAGATCCATCTTGGCCACCCTAGATCCATCTTGCCCCCCCAGGGGACCACGGCCCCTACTTTGAGAACCAAAAGATTTTGTGACATTTTATGAAATATAGAAATGAATCACAAAGTTTAAGCAATCAAACTGAAAAATAAGCCCACGAACCAAAATGATTGATGTTCCAGCATTGTATAAATGACTGTTTTTGGTTTGATTGAAGTTTAGGATTACAAGTGCATTTTTGGGGGGGACCGCAAAGCGATGTACCATACTCAAATGGGGCTTTACAAGGAAAAAGTTTGGGAACTGCTTTAAATTATAGAAGAAGTAAGTAAGAGATGGTTCTGTCAAGAACCTTTGACAGAATGGTTCTTTGAGGAACCAAAAATGAGGCACTTCTATCGCTTAATTTATATGAGTGTAGCTTACTTTCGATATTATTGTAAATGGTTGTGGACCACTTTTCTTTCTCGCAACCACTACAAGTTCACGTTAACCTTTACAACTCAATTCAGAACTGTCAGAAAGCGAGCGAGAAAAGACGTCCTTACAAATTTCTCTTTGACTAAATGTGTCACAGCTTTCAAGCGGCGTGATACGACTTTGAGTACGGTACACTTTCATTTGTGTATTATGCGCAGCAAGAGTCAAAGAGTTTCTTTCGCAGAACTCTAGTGTGGCCCCAGTCCCCCGGAAACCCCAGACTGCACATCTTTTTCCTAAGAAAGCGGTAAATCCCCGTAGGAGGTATCGTGTTCAGCAAGGGACCCGCCGTCCAACCACAAACAAAACAAGTTTGACAGACACGTCATTCAGCCAATCACTGTATTCATCTTAGAGGTTGGCCTGTTAGGGCAGATGCATTTCAGACGTTTTGTCACAGCCCTTCCTCTTCTGTTCTTACTGTGCATGTCATCCTAACCACAAACTCTTGTGGTCTACAAACTTTTGGTAAAATTCACTGTGAATCACAGAGAATGTTTTCATAGCTCAGGGTCTGCACCTTTAGAGAAATGTCCTACATTTATTCTAATAATTTATTCTTAAAATAATTGAATGGGAATTACTCATGACATGTTTTTAATAATTCATGATGCAAATTTGAAATATACTACTGAGATTATTAAGAGCACTCATAAACCATTTTCTTGGGAGAAACATCTCAAAGACTTCATAATCTGACTCTATTTGATCTCCTTTTTAAGAAACCTTATTTGTGATTTATCTTTCCGACAGGTGAATATTACACGCAGGTGTAGTCAAACCTTACAAACGTTCCGACAGCTGGTTAATATGTTTACATAACCTGATATATGACATAACCGGGAACACAATGCTGTCTTTCATGAGTTTAGAAGTCTAGGAATATTTTCTATGACTAATCAAAACATAATTTAATCCCATTTGTATAATACAAAAGCAATACTAAAACAAATCGGTCACAGATATTTTGCATTGTTAAATTTAGAATTAGAATCTAACCTTTAGAAAGAGGCATCGCCAATTCACTCGCTTAACCACATGTATTTATTTTAAAAATCACAATTTAGTTTAAAAACCCGTCAAAGTGTGAAAGTGTAAAATTTCAGAAGGCGGCCGAAAGAAGCGACCCATGTGAGCGTAACCATCGCAGACGCATAAACAATCCAGCTCAAAGTAAACACTGAAGTTCAGATGGAAAAAAACAGACCGTCCCTCCAAAATAATGTTGAAGGACGATGTGTACTCACCTCACTATTCTCTCTCTCTCTTTCTGCCTCTGTGTCTCTCGCTCTTCATCTATTTTGACATGCTGAACAACAGGTGTTAGCAAAAGAGTGAAAATAAGAGACAAGTGCACAATGCTGTTTCCCCTCATCGAATGATCTCACACACCACTCTGTCTTCGGTCTCTCTCTGTTTCAGTTGCGAACAAACCGCGTCTATTTCTCCAGGTTATGAAACTGTTATGTGTATGAAACACACGCACATTGCCACCGGAACAGCTGCGCAACCTCTCTCCGGTCGTCTCCAAAGTCCAGTATCTGCGTTTTAGTTGTTTCAGTAACTATTTTATGACCTGTGGCCTGATGATTCACGTTGGTTGCACAACCAGGCAAAGCAGTAAGCACACATCTGGACACACAGAACGCACACAATGTTGAGTGTGAATCTCCTTCCTCCACACCAAGAAAAACGTACCAGGTAGAATACAAAGAAGGGGGTGTGTACTTCTATGAACTTTGTGAATGTCCACATCAGTGAGCTAAGTCTAAAATTTCCCTTTAAGGATATCTGGGATGTCCTCATTTGTAAAAGCTATGTAAAGTATGCAATATCTTTGTTTTGGCTGATATTAAGCTATTATAGTTTTGATTCGCTGTATATAAACATATTAGGAGTCTGAAATTCGATAGCATCTCATCTCAAAAATCTTCCTCCAAAAAACAGCTTAAATTTGGTGTCTGCTTCGGCCAAAAATCACTTGTACAACTTTGAAGCTTCCTCAATCTAGTTTGCATGTTCTGGCCCGTATGCGTGGCTAGCGTGGGATAAAAGCGGATGCGATGGCATAAGAATTTGAAGGGTAATTTGATCTTCATTCACATTGGCCAATATGGCAGATTTGAGATGGTGTGATGCAATCTTATGCCATGTCTTAACACAACAACAACAACAGACTCCGAAAGAAAACAAGACTCAAAAGAATTAGGGTAATTTTTAAAGTGGTAGATTTCTACAAATGTTTTTTTAAGGACTTCAGCTATATTATGTTGGCATTGGTAAACGGTTCACAAATAGAATAACACTACAGATTGTCTACAAATTTAAGAGTGCTCTGGATTCAAGCTGTATCGACAGGATCTGTGACATGCTGTCGATAACCACAAAGCATCAGACTCATCCCTCAATTTCTAAAGACAAGCAAGAATCGTTTTTACAGTAATGGACTGTGGAAGTCGATGGGGTGAAAGATAAAATACACACCGTTTAAAAAGTTTATCTACATATCTTAAAAATAGGCGTTAACATGAGACTATAGTGTGATTTAATTACTTACTAACCTTGTCTTTCCGAAGTGAAATATTTATACTTTCTAGCCTATTAAACATTGATTTAGCACACGATACGTGCAAGAATACCAGAAATACCATAATTTACAATCCACACAGGAGTGTTTACATGAATCCACCTGCATCCAAAGCAGTCCCACCTTCAAATGGATTATTTAGAGAATATGGCTTAAAAAACTACTGTTTTATGGAAGAATTATAGGCAAATTTCCTTCCTCATGGACTTTGAAGCCCATTACGTCAAACACAATTTTTTGTGGTCATCGACAACATGACACCCATGTTATTGATCGGGCTGAATTTGTTTTGTGCCGAGATCATTCTTTTTAATGTATACAAGCAGTTGGTTTGTATATATATGATTTTTTTCTTTTCCATTTTCTTTGCCCTTCATATCTCAATATCTTTTTCTTCATCTTTTCTTATCCAGCCAGATCTTAGGTTCAAGAACATACATCAACCCCCGAGGGGCACGAGTTTACACGCCATGAACAAATACTACCCACAACTTTAACGGCTAACATACAATCGTACAAATCTGTCATGACTGACCACTCGTACACATACACTTGAGATATGACTGGCTTTGTAAAAACCCTGAACACTCAGTTAACAGCCCACAGAGCAAACTTCACGTGGTATTCAAGACTAAACGGCTCTTTAGAAATAAATGACAATTCTATTTGCAGCTATTCACAAGTCTTTCGGGTCAATTCAAGTCAATTGCAGAAACAGTTTGCGATTGTTGTTACACGCCTTAATGTAAGTTTAGATGATCAGTCATCTTGTTCTTTCCGACAAAGCAAGAAATGGTCAGCAGGTTCTTGCTGAGAATAAAAAGGGGCTTGAAGTTTCTTTACATAGCCATCAGCAATGTCACATAAAGCCACATTTATTTGACGGTTGGTGTCTTGGTTTGAATGTGATGACTGGACCAGTTTCTGATTGAATCTCACAACGTTCGAACAGGGTTCCACAGTTAACGGCACGCTGCATATTTTCGATGCTGTCAGTTTGCTTGAAATGAGAGCGGCGCTCGTCTCTAAAATCATTGGCACCATTACCTTGTATGGCAAATCATTTCTAAGGGAGGCAACACACGTACACACGCATGTGAACTGATCAATGCGCTCTGATTAATGATAAAAGCTGGATATTTTTTCACATTTGTTTTGTCTCCATGGCAACCCGTGTGCTTAGTGTTTATCAGAGTTCTTAGAAACGCATTGATAGGTGACAATAGGTGGATAGCAGAAGAATGAAAATGAAAGCCCATTTAACATTTTCCTTATCGCTGTATAAAATTAAGCGATTACAATTTTAGACATCAGTATTATTTAAAATTGTAACTTATGACTACATATGAAGTCACCCACAGAGAAAGTTCTAATTTATTTCGGAGTAAAAATTAAGTTTATGTTTGCTTTAAAGGCGGGTGGTCCGATTTCCGAACTACGCTTGTTTAGACAAAGTCGGGCTGAGTACCAAAACAACCTATTAGCCAATCAGCAGTAAGATGCACAGTGCAAAGGATGGACATTAGTCGAGCCGAGCGCTGACGATAGCGAAAGATAGGGTGTGTCCGTTTTGGTGATTCGAACGTCAACCACGGCTATGAGAAATCGTACATCCCGCCTTTAAGTGGTGAATTGCTGAGAGGTTATGTGGAAAGCCCTTATATGGAAGTGGTTTGGGCGTGTCCTCATTTTTAACTGCAGTTATGGTGCATTTAAATAAATGCAGATACATCGGTCCGTCGACGAAGGACAAACTAAACAAAGCAGACAAAATGAATGAGATCTGGTGTTCAGTGTGTTTAAAGCAGAATTAATGATTTGTAGTGAAATCTAGCTGTTGGAAATCCCCAAGTCGCTTAATAAGATCATGAAGCCAATTTTATTTCAAAAAGGACAGTAAGTTTATTTCAAGACAACATCATAAAGCGGGAGAGCAAAAGAGAGCGAGGAATTTTTTTTATTGCTCATAGGTCACTTTTTAATAGCTTTAGACAGTTCTCAGATGTTTCATTTAAGTATCAACTTTGTCTCAGATGTTTCTCCTTAAATTACTTAGAAAAAATGAATGCAAGCGAGATGACTGTTAAAATGCATAAAGAATTAAAGAAATGAATGTAGATGTATAGCTAAAGGAATCTGGTTAGTATTCACTTTTAATTTGCAAGTCTCCATTTAATTTGTGACATTTGTATAAGATTTCTAATACCAATGGGGATTTCTGGGTCTTTTTCTTCAATAGACATATATAAAACAGAGATTTCATCTGGGAGATAAAGAGAGAGAGAGAGAGAAGTAGATGTTTTAGGGAATAACTACATAAATTGAGGAAAATGGGTGTTGACTGGCCGTGAGTCACATTACTCGGTCACTTCCCCTCTCCGCTGTCACCACTCAATTTCATACACGGCAAATGTTTTGAAGCCTCTAGAGGATACTATAGAAAGAGAGTAAAGCGCATCACTGCATCTTTAGAAGATTGAGAGTATTTTGATGAAAAACAGCTGACGAATTATATCTTGCGAAAGCTGTTTTATCATTACTGATTTCTGTGCAATGGTCAGAAAAAACACATGCTTTTGAGGCAGTAGTGTGAACAGTTAAAAGGTAAAATTTGTTTTTAGTAAAAAGGAATTTTTGAAACTCCCTAATTGAAAACTTGATTAGTTTTGTGCTAGAAATGCACTCCATTTTAACCATCTGTTAATTATCTAAAAGATGGTGAACAACTTTGTATTAGTAAAATTTTAAGACTTCCTTTTCCAAAGGGCGTTTTCCATGTCATAAAATTAAGGATATAGCTTATAGTTCATAAAACTTATATAAACCGTTAATATTTTTTTTATGTTATTTATGTTCCTTTAAGTTTCATTTGAATTCCCCACTATATAAATCTATATAATGAATATATAATAATATATAATAAAATCTTTACATTGAACATTTTTACAAAAAGTCTTACATGTCATTTAATGTTTTACAGAAGAAGATAATAAGCTGTTGGAACAACGTTAAGATGAATAAAAGGTGATTATTAACACGTTTCCATGAAGTGTTTCTTTAAAGGGACCGTTCACCCCCCAAACAAAACTTGGGACATCATTTACTCCCCCTCGAGTTTTTCCAAACCTGTCTAATTTCTGTGTTCTGATGAACGCAGAGAAAGATATTTGGAAGAATGCTTGTAACCAAATAGTTCTTGGCCACCATTGACTAACATAGTAGGATTTATCAGAACGGTAATCAAAACAAAAGTGCCCAGAACTGTTTACTTTCCCACATTCCTCAAAATATCTTCTTTTGTGTTCGACGGAACAAATGTATACAGATTTGGAACAACTTGAGGTTGAGTAAACGACGACAGAATTTTCTTTTTTTGGCTGAACTGTTTCTTTAAGAAAGTGTGCTAAATGTGTTTTAATGCAAATGCAAAAACTCCCCAACAGATTTTACTGTAAGAGCAGCTCATGTCCTACTTTTGGTGTATCTGTTATCCTGTATGTACTGTACGATATGAGATGTTTAATACAAATATTAGTCATTCTACAGCCACTGACCTCATGAGGTTGCCATAGAAACGCCACACTATGGAGACGGCCTGAAACTAACTCAAATGTCCCTGAGCACTCTCATTCAGCCAATAGGAGGCGACTCGTTACATCAGTGACATGAGCCAATCGCAGAGCAAGTGCAGAGAGCATCCAACTCTATCCACTTCATTAGAACGGAGCCACACAAATACAACCCTTTAAGCAAATTATATACAAGGTGAAGGTGTTTGGAAAATCACAACGCAATATTCAAATTATAGTGAAAGCTTGCCCGAGGCTCAGCACCGTCAGTCCGACAGAGCTATTTTGTTATAGCCACCATGACTAAGGACTTTTACGATGGTATAGTTGTTTTTTTATGTAATGGACAAATAGGCTTTTCAAAGGAGGAGGAAATGTCTGAGACTTTTTATTGGCAATGGTGTCAGAATGACCTGCTTCTACATCTTGTGAACGTGTGTACGTGTGCGTGCATCTTATTGGTAGAGAATGAGTCATTGCGATAAGGAAAGAACTGTACAAAGCAGAATGGTTCCAGGGCAGAGAGGTTGAAAATGAATATTGCAACAACATAAAACCGCATTCAGTTGGGTTCTGGATTCACATACTTTTCTCTCGATAAAGAATACTAACAAAAACGCATTGCCGCAAGAATGCAATTTTCTTCAGGCATCGATATTAAAGAAAATGAGCTTGATGATTGTTTATGACTAATAGGCTTTAAATTATGCTTAATAAAGTCAATAAATATGCAATCACTATGTTACAGTCAGTCATTGAGTTATGATCAATACCGATCAATATTAATGTAGCTCAGGTAGAACATTGTGCTCGCCACGTCAAGGTGAGAAGCTTTATTTCCAGAGAACAAACAACAAAATGCTCTTTTCAAGTTTAATGCTTTGCAAATAATGTCTGCCAAATGCTAGATTTAATGTAGTTTAAAATCAACTCAGAGATGTGGCTTAGCATTAAGAATAATAGAGCACACTACACGCGTGTAGGGTAAGCGTTGGCATTACATGCGATAACAATGACTAACAGGGCATTCTGCATGAGGTTACACGCAGTCAGTTGTGGCGGGGGCATGTGGAATAATTCATGCATTTATTTTTGTGCCCTTTGCCACATTTTTGTGCCATGTGCCAAGTTGTCTTTGTACTTGCGAGTGTGAACGGCTTGTATATTACAGCGTCTGAGCACATCGTCACCTTTTCAGCAAATGAGCGAATGCGAGCGTTTATCACAATGTTAAGTTGGTGTGTATACATGCATATTCATAGATTAATGAATAGAACAGTCACAGCACAACAACTGCTCAAAACAAATGCGTCTAACTCTAATCAACACAGCATGGATTATTGTAATTGGTTGTGTGTGTGTGTGTGTGTGTATGCCAGGTTGTGTGTATTTGTGTCTCAGGTCTAATTTTAAAACTCAATGTTTATAAAACAAAAACACGGGGTCAAACAGCCAGTTCATACCCAATGGACAGCTGAAACAGATAAACAACATTCTACACATTCTCCAGCAATTGTGGCACATTACACACATACCTCGCCTCTGAGAAGCCTTTGCATCACATCCTAGAGCCCTCTAGTGGAAGAAAAGTACCTTGCATTAAAAAAACAAACATTGAGGTGGCACAACTCGAATATTTTTAGGAGCGTTCCAGCATGAACCAAATTTTCCAGCCTGATCGCTTGCTCTGAATGGAGAGATCTGAGTCAAGCCTCTGCTCTCGCTGTGCCACCTATAGAAAAGCAGCTTCTATAGTGCATGACGTGAAGCTGTGTGACAGCTGGTTATGTAACACGCATATACGCCCATATGTCCGTGGTAGAGACAAAGATACACAGGGGGCGGCTCATATTTTTATCAGCATCTTCTTAATCTATCCTCGTTATATTTATGTAAATTTCTACTAATTTACATGTATGCACATACCTGTGCATTTATTTGTATACGTTTTAACCCATTTGTGCTCCCTAGGATACAAACCCATGACCTTGGCATCGCTTGTATCATTCTACACCAGCTCGGTCTACTCATCAAGATTCATCCATATTCGCTAAACCACGCCATCCTGGCTTAAAGGCTCGTTCCTTCCCGTTCCCTCAGCCATCACTTCCTCTGTGTGTATGGCAGGTCATTCGCCCGAGGTGTCAACTTTGTCGCTACTACAGCGAAGAGTGTGATAGAGCCACCGGACCGTGACAACACTCACAAACCGCATCCTTCGCCCCCTCAGTGAGCACACATTATAAAGCACAAGGTGGCAAAAGCGCCCGAGCAATTATTTTTCCGTTATGCCTTTCTCACTTTTATTAGATTATGATCTCGATGGCTGCTAAACACTTGCTAAGGCGTTCCGAGGGGTTGCTAGAGATGCTATGAGTGGATAGCCTCGTGTTTTTAATCTTTTCCGGTCAATGGATATGATTCTTCAAAGTAAATCTATGGTTTTTTGTACGTGAAACAAATACAATACAACTAAATAAGGAAGAAGAAAAGGTTAGAGCTCAAAATAATTTGCTTCTCTGTGTGGCCCTACCTGTGCGTGTTTGCATGTGGGCGTATGTCCTCTCGTATGTCGTGATCTCACTGTTTGTGGAGGGAAATGTTTGCATTTATAACGCCTTTCCATGGGAGTGTGTTTGACACGGCTAATATGTGTGTTTGCATATGCACACACGTGCCTGCATGTACTGTCCAGTAAAACGGGTTTAGTGGCGTGAGCATTTCCGGGCTTGTGTGCCAAGCTTCTGCCCACGTGTCTGGTGCAATGTCAAAGGCCATCTACCCACGCTAAAGTAAGATCTGGAAGTCTTAAGGCCTCTCCGTTGGCTTCGATTCAACTTTCTTTCCGTGTCTGACAAATCATCCCGGAACGGTATTCGGCCCATGTTAAAACTGATCTCAGGTCAGTAATGGGGAATTTGTTTCAATTGATATTATTTCCTGTTCCAATTCTTGAACGATCCTCAAAATAATCATATTAATTCGTAATATGCGTTTCTTATTGATATCGATTAAAAGCTCATGATTGAACATAACAGATACAGTATGATGCCAAGCATTGTGTGACACTGCAAAAACGTTCACCGTGTAAACACGTGACTCTTGATAAGATTAATAATCAATGCAAAGGCCACAAAAGCTGAAGAGCGTTTTAGACAAACTTTTGTGTTTTCAAGCCACTAGAGGGAGGCAGGTGCGCCCCATGCACCAAAGCCATTGTAAATACTGCTTGGTGATGCCAATCTAATCATTGGCCCATGATGCCATGAGATGTCTTTCCTTAAGCTGATGTAACAGCACCATAGGGTAGTGGATGTTACACAATCTGGACCTTGTTTAAAATTTCAGCCCGACGGCGACTAAGCAATAAAACACATAAACAGATAATAATTAGAGATGCAGATTCATGTTTGTGGGACAGCAAAAGCAAGCAAATGAAATGATTTTGCTATATTAAAGCAGGTGTTACAACAAAACAGCGATAAGACCCGGAGCGACTTTTCTTTTAAGTTTAGTGCTTTATTGATCCCACAACATTACAAGCTTTAATTATATATAATTATAGATTATTTTCTGCACATTAGTTAGCGGAGGTGCTGTGTGTCAGACTCGGTTCTCTTTTCGGTGTTTCTTATCGAGAACTCTTAAGGGAAACTCTGTGATCTGGCTAAGTATGGCAGCCATGCAAAGTCCATTTTTATCGCATGTAGGCCAGTCAGGCACACAGGAGAAGATGGAGAGAGAGAAAGAGGTAGTGAATCTAATCCATAGGTCAGCATACAGAGAGAACGATAAAGGAAGGAGAAAAGGAGAAAGAAATACTAAAGGTAAAGGACCATTCATTTTTTTTGCATTGTGACAAAGGAAAAGTTCACCTTTAAAATTTAAATTCTGTCATTATTTACAAATCTGTATAATTTTTTCTTCTTCAGAATACAAATGATGATATTTAGAAAAAAGTTAGTAACAGAAAAGCGTTGGTCTTGACTTGCATTGGTTTTGTGTAGTACAATAAATGTCAATGGGGACCAGAAGTTTTTGGTTACCAACATTTTTCAAAATATAAGTAAATCACCGGTTAAAAAGATCAACGGTGAGTAAATGATGACAATATTTGTATTTTAAAACTTTTCCGTATACCCGTATTCTCAGTACTGTAAGGCAAATACTGCAATATTGTAATGTATTAAACTAATAAAAATATGAATATGATGAAATGCATTTAATTTATACTTCAGTTTGTAAAAAATATTTTCTAAAGGTTCTATAAAATATCTGTATTTTGTTTACTTTTAGTGGATGTTTTTGTTAGATTCAGCCTTAAAAACATAACTCACTGTCTCTGCCTCTCACCCACTGAACAGAAGTGCCTTTAGGGAAATAATTCGATTGTCCTTGTGTGTAATTTTTAATTATGCAACATCTTAACACTTTTAAAAAAATCACACTTTACCAGTTATTAAACATGCATTCGCAAACAGATGTAATGACAAAGCGGAGTTATTGTGCTTTGTTTTATTTCAGATATGGAACCAAATAAAAAGTCTAAAGCTATGCAAACATTTGATTTTGATTAAGATTTATTAATACAATGTGAACCAAAGTAAAAGTTATTTGTGATTAAGAGAAACTATATATACAGATACAGTACATGCACTATACAGACCCTTACGTCTTAATGACATTCTGGTCAGTGGATATCATTTGGGTTCATTCTTCGAAGTATATATTTGGGAATTTTGTTGTTAGTGAGTACAGAAATGGAAAAGGAAGAAAGGTTAAAGCACTATCTGGCCATATTTGTGAGTGCGGGCATGTGGGCGTATGTCCTCTCATATGTCCTGCTTTCGCTGTTTGTTAAAGGAAATGTTCACATTTATTACGCCTCTGCATAAATCATATATACAAATTAAACAAGCAGATATGTACACCTGTGTTAAGCGACTCGGTCACATTCAAATGAATAAAATAAACCATGCTGAGCTTATGCATCTTTGGCTATTGCGTTTGTTGACCAGCTCTGTAATGCAATTGCCTGCATCTCTTCTCTCGCTGTTAGCTCAGAGCATGAGTCAGCATATTGTATGCCTGTTTAGCCTGACTGAAGACATTTTTGTACAATTTACGGAAAGACATCTGAACGACATATAAGTGCCAGATGTAATGAGAAGGAAAAGTGTTTTCTTTTTGGGACTGCAAGATGAGTAAAAGCATCCTTAAGGATTGTGTGAAAGGGTTGAAAGAAAAATATTGAATTTAATTTTTCTTGCCCCAAACAGCTCTTGATTCTTAAACAAACACTTGGCATTGGTACTTTTATTAGATGCTGTACCACCGAGCAAGTTTTTACAACAATTATTTTTAATCACCAACGAAAAACTCCTGTAAAGGGACCGCCTGTAGCAGCAGCAATATTTTCGGAATTGACCAAACAACAGAAGAAAACAGTCCGGTGCAAAATGACTCATTACCATCATTACATGACTGACTGGTTAAAGGAAGTCTTGTAACTCGGGATTTCTTACTCACATTGTTTTCTTCATTGACGGAAACTCCAGAGTAAGAAATAAGAACAGTTCTGGGCGGACAGAGGCATGGGTTTCTTGACACAACTATAAATAAATGTGATCGCATATATTAGCATGTAACGTTTAAAATCTCCTGTCAAAGTTCACATCAACGGAGCGGCTTCTTCTGCAATGCTTTCTGCATAAGAAACATCTTGTGCTCTGGGCGGGGAGCATTTTCGTCAACCGCTGCCAAGTCATGCTTGGGTCAGTACTCTGTGAAAATGTATCCTCTTTATGCTGGTCACTTTGAAAGCCAAACCACAGCGACTCTCCAACTCTCTCTCACACAAACACGCTCAGACCCCGTCCTGGTAGATGGATGGGTTTTTAGTAGGGGCGAAACACTGCGCCTGTGGAGAGTTGCTCTTTGTCCACGGCACCCTGAGTGAGATATGAGTTCACATTAGGCAGCGGAGAGCTCGGGCAGGGTCCATGCCAGCTTTGCTTGCCCGGGCGCATTCCTCTCCCATTCAACACGTTGGGAACCAGGAACTCGGGGCACAAATATCGGCCATCTCTGTACTCTCCCTGCCAAACTGAGAAGCCCTGAGAAGAGAGGAAGGTTCTCTCACAAAGCCGGGTTTCAATAAAGGCTTTTAAACTACAAGGACCAGCGGTCTAGTGTTTTGCTCGAACACAAAGGGGCATTTAGTTGTTTGAATATTATAAACGGTTGTGGGTTAATGGGAAGGCTTTGGATGTTTGGAGTCTGTGAGGAAAGATGAAAGAGGTGATGAGCTGGATATTATTTAGTGAGACTGTTAAAAAGGTTTAACTTCAACGTCAATATCAAATGTCATTCGCAACGCATTTAACTTCTATAATTTGACATCCTTTATTTGCTTCTATAGGTTGTACAAGACTTTTATGAACACAACAATACGCGTTGAAACAAAAGTCGGCCTTTCTATTTTTGAGTCAGACCTGGTATGAGTTTTTGTTTTATAGGAATCATTACTGCTTTTACTATTGTAACTATAATTTAAGGAACGCCAACAGAAGCAGCAATGCCTAACTACTGTAAATATTTGACTATTAGTTGACATTAACCAATGGGCATGCAGCATATCAATACACATCGATCTTCTTTGCATTTTATTTCTTCTAAATAACAGCAGATGTATAGTTCAAACAACGTAGATGAATGTTTGTTAAGAAAGTAAACAAGGTGATTTTAAACGTTTGTTTTAAACCAAAACTGCTGTGCGTTTTCCACTTTCTGCCTCAGCTTTTCACGTGTCAATAGGTTTGATAGCATATTTCCTCACTTGAGTCGTGTTAATCTTTTATTATTTTCTTGATCTGTCCCTCTTCCCTCCCCGTCTTGCTGTTCAGGGTAATGGCGGCAGCCACTGCCTCTGTGTGCCTGCGTCATCACTCTAGTCTACGGCTGGATGTAAACACACGCAGTAGCATGGGAGCACTAAATCATGTCCACACACACACACCCCACAGCGGAAACGCAGGTTTCACAGCTGAACTAAAGACCAGCGAGAACTCGTATGCAGCGAACAAATCTCCTGTGCACACACACGCACGCCACTGAATATTACTGCATGCTAATTCAAACATCACAAGCTAATTCAACGTGACATGTACACAGATGCCTCGCTGCATGCCAACAGAGACTGAAACACGTAAACACTGGAACAAACACACTACCGAAGGCTCTTCTAAATAGAGTCGTACTGATCAGGAAATGAAACGCACATGCTGCTGTTTTTCTAATCTGTTCTTCAGAAATGTGCTTTTAAACTGGCTTCCAGTAAAATGTTTGCATTAGCGGCGTGCCACAGTTGACTCATGAAAAGAGGAAGCTGACGAACATCAGTCCGACAGGGATTAATTGCTTTTTTATGGGACGTGGCATCCTGCTCATGAATTTGCGTTGGTCTTTTACTGTCTGGACGAGTTTTGCGAGGCATAAGATTTGAAAAGTGATAGACCAAAGAAGCTGACTGACTTCTAGAGATGTCGATTCAACTCTATAGATTTTGTGGTCTGCATTTTCATCATTAACCCCATATATATATATATACCGCGGCTGATGACGCACAACGTGATGTCTGTTTGTTTTGGGTGGGCAGGAACACACGTCCGAACAATACGCATGTACGCCGCTCCCATGCGTAAGCGGGCCATGGTTTATTTCAAATGCCTTTTTAATCTTATTGTTTTCCTCTATGTAGTGGTGAGTAAATGTGAATTGTTAATTCACTCCAGAGTGGAAATAACTTCTTACAGCACACTGATCCCATTAACACTCAACCAGAACAACATGACCTCGAATTAGTTTTTCCCTATTCACAGACTTGAGCCCGTCTTATAATAACAGCTGCCCTATTGGGGAATGTTTACAAGGTGACAAGATTCAGGACGAAACCCTAAAATTCAATCGTTTTGAATCAAGTGACTTGCAACTCAAGAGACATCGAGTCAAGTGATTTGATGCGCAGCCAACAGGTTTCCAAGCCAACATAAGCTGGAGCGGAAGCTAGTCTTTTGGCTAAAGGACAAGCAGGACGTCTGCCAGTTGCCGTCTATTTTATAAGATCAAAATCTCGAACTTGTCCTCTGATCTTTAAAACAATTAACCATTTGTGAACCAAGTCTGTGCAATTTAAAGGATGATCCAGATCCACAAAACTGAGCTCTTATTTACTGTTCCAGTACAATTCTCACTTCTCTTGTAGCTATTAAAGGTGTTTTGATTGCAAGTTTTGATGACTCATGATTGGCAGAACCAGAATAAACGTCATCAATCCTCTTAACACGCTCTTTACCTGAGTGGTTGCTTAGCGACCTACTTCATGACAACCCGTTTAGGTCGGTAGCCTATACGTCACTGATAATAAATGAAAACCATAACGCGCGTGGTTTCGCTTTTCGACGCACGCGACGCTCTTAACCTGAATGTCGCGCACGCTCATGTTGTTGTCGGCCACTCGGGTTGTTTTCCGTTCTTCCCGGTCCTCTACATGACAACAAGGTAGTGACGTCGCACGTTTTTATGCCAACAAAGTGTAACGTAATTATTCTTTCAAGTATGGCTTTACGCAGATGTGTTATTTTTTATAAATAGAAGAGGCGCACAAGCGCACGAAAATCCAGAAATCGTTTGTAAATAAAATAAGCTCTTATCTATCACGGAGATGTTGCATTTATCAACTTTAAGATAATAAAATAACATTCTTTGCAGCTTGTGTAAACATAATTCACAACTTTGTATTTCCTAACATGAGGACGCGCAAATTCCATGATAAAATAATAACATGTTACAGGCTTACATACTGTATAAACATATATTTAAACGCAATAAATAACATTAAAAAGAGATGAAATCCCAATCTTACGTGTTTCTCAGAGACATCCAGCCGGCTCTTGCGTTCTGCGAAGTTTTGCTTCATCGTCAAAGCGCCTGTTCCGCTTTATCTTGCGTAATGATGATGATGACGATGGTACTGAAATAACAGCGCAAGTTCTGAAAGTGCTCAAGGCTTTACATCTCTAACGACATGTTTTGCGTTTCTAAGAGCTTTATAAAATATTAACACCTCCATATATTCAGTTGATCGTTGAACGAAGTCGATTCCATGTACGCAGGCACATATACTGCAACTGCGCACTTACAGGGGGCGTAATGTTGCTCCAACAGAAGTACACACTTATAGCGTGGACGTTTTAAATAAGACGCCATCCGAATGCCATAATAAACGCAGTACTACATATTAATATCCACAGTTTACCTACGATTTTGGATTTTAATCTGCGCAACAGAGCCCGGAATGCGGACATTGGCAGAGTCAAAGAACATTACATGTGACACATAATCAAATATCTACTCTTAGCAACAGAAGATGGCACATGGCATTTTATCCAAAACATACACATACATTGTAAAGTATGTATTATTAAAAACACTTACTTAAGAGCTGTTGTTCGTCTCGATCCTTTAGAGCGCATTATAGCAGCTCTCCTGCGCGCGATGAGTTTGCGATTACAGTGTGATATTCATCACATAAATAAGTCGTACATTACTTCACGCACACAGGTATTTGTGTGCGCTCTCTTGAAATCTTCGCGTGTATCAATAAGAAGTGCGTATGCTGCGCGGCAGCAGGTGCAATCCGGTGCGCGCAACGAGACCCGTAGTGCTGCTCCAATAGCTCGAACTCTGATGCGCGAAATGGGGCGTTTACTGGACGGCTGCGTCGCTTAAAGGTCTTATTTTGTAGTCATGGACACACGCGTAGCTTTTCTGTTCGCTGTTTCATTATATCACGTTCATCATGTGACAGTGCAGCCTCCCTCAATGGAAACTTAAAGAGACCTCCTCCTGATGCATCCCATCGAATTCCTTCCCGAATGGGACACACATTCTCTAGGGGATTTAACACCGTTTGTTGTGAATGTTTGTCAACACGTTGTCAACTTTTAAATAAGCAACTTTGAAGTCCATCCACCTCACTAAACAATAAACTAACATCTATAATGTACATTTAGTTTTTTAGAATGTGTTATATTTTACATATAATAATATATAAAACCTGATATAATAGATAGCGATAAATTATGACTTCAATTTAAAGTACAATATATTTTGGCTATGCAATTTAACACCAAAATGACGCTTTAATGCTGTATATAACAGCTTTATACTTTTTGAAATTCCAGTTTTTTATCACATTTTCTTTGAGGGTCAAATCATATACATTTAAAAAAATTTAACAGGCTAATGTGACTGAAGGATATAATTAAGATATAAAAAGTAAAATGATGTGTTGTCCTATATGGATGTAAAAAAAAATTCAGCTCCCCCCACCCTTTATGTAAAATAAGTTTGTTGCCTCATTGTGCACACATTTAAACAAATTAGGACACAGAAGTGGTCCCCAGCCATTTACGGTAAATTAAAAGAGCTCTTGCCAAGATCTGGCCATGCACTTAGCAGAAATGACTTTATCTCTCATTTCTTACATCAGCTTGTTTCCAGTAAACGACAGCATCACCAGGCTTTCAGGTAGAACGTTTTTTTTTTGGAAGGTCATTGTGTTCTTCAGTGGTCACATAATCGGTATTCTATCTGTCTGTCTGTCTATCAGTATGTCTATCTATCTATCTGTCTGTCTGTCTATCTGTCTGGGTTTCGTTATATCTATATGTCTTTCTATCTGTCTGTCTATCGGTATATCTATATGTCTGTCTGTATGTCTGTCTCTCTCTCTCTCTCTCTCTCTCTCTCTCTCTCTCTCTCTCTCTCTCTTCTCTCTCTCTCTCTGTCTATCTATCTATCTATCTATCTATCTATCTATCTATATATATATATATATATCTGAGTCCAGGGGATTGAATGCAGAAGTCCACAGTTTTGTCTAATAAAAGACCCCCGATGCACGGAATTAGAGAGGATTACAGTTCACTCAAACAATAAAGTAGGCTACCTCCGCCCATCCCACCCTCACTTTGCTCCTTGGCTATGAGCATGGGATCGCCCCCTGGGCCGGCTAAACAGCCTTTTCTCATGCTTGGAGTGTAGCCACATTTGCTTATGTCAAGAATAGCCTACTTTCAGGCTTAGCTGCAGTACAAAATTTGCTCTGAGCCTTATTGTAATGATTTATGACTCTTCCATAGCTGGATGATTCATTTAAAGAAGTGTAATCTAGGTCTTGTAAAAATATTTAGGTGATTGAGGAGAGGGACAATTTTTACTCTACAGCAGCCCTACATAATAAGCAAAAATTCATCGTGTTAACAGAAAGCAGGTATTTTATTACAGCTTTTTTTTTAATTTATGATAAATTTATTTCATTATGACTTAAGGCAAGTTGCAAACAAAACAGTATCAACATCATAATTTAAAGAATAAAACGTTTTGTGGTAAAAACTGGAGTTTGATTGGTGTTGTAAGATATTGTTTATATTTTCTAAAATAGTAAGGACACAACCACAATAATAATTCTTCTTTATATGTTATATTATATATTTCATTACATTGCATTGTATTATAATATATTATATTTTATTGTCTTATTGAAAAATTCAAATCAGAAGGCTATTTCACATCTTCTAGCGGCACCTTAAGACTGCGCTGAATCTCAGCGTGTGTGTATATGGGAATGTGATATGTAAATATAGGCAACGTGAATGTGTGTTTTGTGTGTTTGTGTGTGTGTGTGTGTGTGCGTGTTGTTCTCGCATCAAGATGGCGGTGGCCCCTGACAGCGGAGTGCTCTCCTACAGTGTTTATAAATGGAGCTCGTACTCCTCTACATATTTACCCGAGTGAGTAACGCACACCAAACGCTCATGTCATGTGCTTATATCTTTTACATAAAATACACATTTTATTATACACCGATTCTAAGCAAGTGCGTGGCTTTAACAAACGGGCCGGGGCACAGCAGACGGATACAGAGACATGCAGTAGCAGAAATGGATAAATTGTAAGCAACACAACAAGAGGATTCACCAAACATACGCATTTATGCACAGCTAAATGCGAAGTTGTACTAAAATAGCACTGAATGTGGCGCCAACATGTGTAAATATGCTGATGTGACAGTCGTGTTAGCACTTCAGTTAGCTTATGCTAAGCGAGTAACGTCAGTTTATAGAAAGAAACGCGTAAAACAAAAAAGTGTGTTTATTTTACACGTCGTGATACAGGCTGTTATGATCTTTTAATCTCGACGGTTGTCTTCTTGTATTGCTGTTAAATTCAAAGGACAAATAATAACAGAAGCGTTTGGCTAGCTAGCTTCATGGCTAGGTTGCTAGTGAAGTATGGGGAGGATGTTTGGTTTTAGTTTTTTTACATTTCTAAGACATCTTGGTGAAATACAACTCATTTAAATGTATTGAACCGTATTAAAGTGTATAAATGCATGACGCTTCTAGGGTGGGACATGCTTGGAAAGTCTGGGAATATGACACCCACAGGCACATGCTATTTTTAAGCTCTCTTTTAATTATCTGGTAATGTGGCATAAAGGAAGTCTACACAAATCTAACCATGCCTCCATGGCGTATATAATGTTTTGCACAGAATGTGTTGACGATGATATTTCTGCATTAAACTTCCTGTGACGTCAAAAGCTGCTGTCAAGGTAGACAGCTCAGTTGGTTTTTGAAGCTAATGAGTCGGTTAATTGGGGTCAAACACAATATGAAGCATACAATTGGTTTCAGGTCCTTTTATAAAGTGGATCACAGGTAACTTATAATATGCTGACCGACATCTTTTAGTCAATTTTGTAGATTTTTCAATTGTTTTCTGATTTTGTCAGACCTATAGCGAAGTGAGCGAGATCATTGTCAGATGTGGCAAAGGCAAAATAATCCAGACAAGTCACATTTCTGTGTGCAATTTCCTGCAAGAGTAGAAAGTTCCTGTTTAAAACAAGCAGACAGAGAAAATGTGAACTTCGAATGCACTGGAAAAAACACAGAAGGCACACATTACTACAGGGCCAGCCCCATATCTAATATTCTATATACAGAACTAGGGATGTATTACAATATAATGGATATCGTGTTATCGCAATAGCAAATAAGTCTTCCGGGCCTAAAAGAGAATGTTTTTTGATACCTTTGGCAAGGTCCATCATTTTTATTTTATGAAAGGGACTTCTTTCTCCTACTCGTACCTCGAAGCAACAGTTATGATTAATTCAATTTTATTTATATAGCGCTTTTCACAATTTGCATTTAAAGGATAAAGAAAAGAGGATGCTTATGGCACGTTTCCAAGTTATCATTTGAAATAAGCACCGTACCTTGGACGTTATACTGAGGTATTACCGTACAGTGAGATTTTGATATTGTTACATCCCTATACAGAACATAACTGCAAGTATTAAGTATTTTTCCACACAACGCCGTATCATACAATTATTTGTAATAACATTTTTAAATTTTCACCTAAATTATTTCATAGATCTAAGGAAAGTAGATCGCCAGATTTTAGAGCAGGATTGTGAGAAAGTAAAACTTATTGATGGGTCACTTATCTACTTTGTAATATTTGCTTGCAGGAATATTTTAGTGGATAAACCTAATGATCAGTCCTCCAGGTGGTCATCAGAGAGCAACTATCCTCCACAGGTAATATTTGCTCATCTTGTATGTGCACATTCATTCACCATTAGAGTCTTTTTTTCTGCAGTGTTTCACGTAGTGATGTTTCATTTTTTAAATAGCCAATGGGCTTTAGTCATGATGTCATAGCCCGTGCCTAGTTGATTGAAGGTCATATTAGAGGTAGGGTTGTTCTCAACCAAAAGACTTTATTGGTTAAAACCTATGTTTTAATGTTTGCAAAAGACAGAATCTGTCAATTTTAAATGTGTATGTACTGTAGACACAGACAAAATTCTCTATATGCTCCAGTTTTGATTTCCTTGTTTTTTTTCTTCCTTCATTCGTTTTAGTGTACTGTTTGTAGACCAATTACTGAGGTATGTTTTGAAATTTTGTGGGTTGAAATGTTCATTCATGGACAGTGTCAATTTCTTTCATGTTATTTTGGAAAGAGGAAGCCTCTGTTCTTTGCTGGCCCCGTGGCACAGACCATGCAGCGCAGATAGACTTGTGGTTAGATAATAATGAAATCGAAAGTGCATGTTGGCGGTACAGTAGCACGAAACCTCAACTTCTAACCTACAAACCCAAACTCAAAGGCTTGTGTTTTCGCACTTGTGTCCTTCTACTTTCGAAGGACAAAAAGCGCAAAAGTACAGTCATCACGGCAGAGACAAGAAGTTCACGAAAGCTGCGTTCTAGTCAGTTCCTGTCATTAGCCTGCACAGTTCCTCCCACAGGAAAATGCATGTGAGCAATTTACATGCTGTAAATCAAACTGTAACAGAAAAATATAATAAATATGACACGTAGGATAGATGGTGTAAATGTTGTAAAGAATATTTCAACTAGGTTGTACCAGTGTCGGTCATCAATCAACCATTTCAAACACTGCCAGCCGCATTTGTTCAGCAATTCTAAACTGGCACTGTCACAGACCGGTCGCTCTGTCATTTATGTCAGAATTAATTGAATTGTTTTAAAGTAGTCTTGGGAAATAAATTATTACTCTGTCCTGTCCAACTGAATAAGAATGTTGCTCACGAGCTGCGTTGATGTATTTTGGAAGAACCGAAACCGTGATATTGGTTGCTACTATTTAAGTGTTTTCTTCCTCCTAGTACTTAATCTTAAAACTGGAGAGACCAGCTATTGTCCTGAGCATCACCTACGGCAAGTACGAGAAAACCCACGTGTGCAACCTTAAGAAGTTCAAGGTGTTTGGAGGCATGAGCGAAGAAAACATGACAGAACTGTTGTCCAGGTGAGTATTTGATCACAATTTGCTTGCTGTGCACTGTGGGATTATCTTTATGTTTCACCGGCTTACAAAACCATAGTTTCTAAGCGGCAGCTGGCAGACCAGATATCCTGCTCGAAATGAGGAACCAGAGGACGGAAGTATCAAATCTCACCTCTGTTTGCCTTATTAGTGATATTTGTTTTGCTGTCAAAAGTTTACTTTGGCTTTAAAATATGGTCTGTTGTTTCGCGTGGGGAATTGGCTTCGTGTAATGTCATGAGGTCACTCACCGTGTTTCTTATCTAATCCTAGTGGCCTTAAGAATGACTTTAACAAGGAGACATTCACGCTAAAGCACAAGATCGATGAGCAGATGTTTCCCTGCAGGTTCATTAAAATAGGTGAGTGTTTACAGCAGGAGGGACCTAAAGGCCAAGTGATCTCATAATCTGACACATCAGCCATCACATGATTTCAAAAGAAGAGAACGATTTTAGTCAACGCGTTTGGATGACTCTGCAAGTCTTTTACGGAACAAATAAGTGCTTGTGCTGAACTGTTTAAAGAGGGCATTTATTTTTCTCAAATCACGTAACACACAAGTTGATCAAACCCACTGGCAATTAATCATACAAATTGTTTTAGAGTGCTATTGCATGTACTTGAACTGATTTAATTTATAAACACGTTATGTAAATACTTAAAGTTATCTACTTGTCTTTTTTCGCCCATTTGTGTGTTACAGTTCCATTTCTATGCATAAGCGCTTCGTTAAAGTAGATTGTTGGTGTTTAGTATTTGTAGATCAACTGAAGGATTATAAAAAAAGCAAGATTTGTTTTTTCAGGAATTTAATGTATTGTAAAGTCTGAATGCATTTAAGTGCTTTGGAAGAAGCTTATTTTAGTTCAATAGTGAATTGACCCCTGTGTGTGTTTGGTTTCATACAGTGCCTCTGATGTCATGGGGGCCCAGCTTTAACTTCAGCATTTGGTACATCGAGTTACGCGGAATAGAAGATCCAGATGTTGTCCAGCCCTGCCTTAACTGGTACAGCAAGGTAAGTTATCTCCTGTCATCCACCAGCACCCGTTTTCAATAGGGGAGACCCATAGTAATGTCTAGGTTATATCATCCTAAAGTACTTGTTGAAATCTGACCTGATGTAAATACCTTTTTAAAAAGATTTCCATTCAATGATTTAAAGAAAAGAGATCAAAGAAAGTTTCATTGTGCTGGTGAGAAAATCCAGGGAGTAAAACACTTGCCTGTCAGGCCGTTCTAATCAATCACACCGTCAACGGATTATATTTCCCTTTCATCTTGAAACAATAGCGTCTGTAAATAAAGGAGACGATATAGGATATATGATGATTCCAGAATGTTGATACTGCGTCATTGACTCTGCACGTCATATCCATTTTGCATGTTTTTTAATTGCCGAGCTGTGTTAGTAATATGAATTCAGTTGTTTATAGCATCCATTCGCACAGTTTCACTCATAAACGTGGTTTGAAGAACATTAGAGCAAATGTCTGTCGTCTGAACAGTACCGTGAACAGGAGGCCATCCGTCTGTGCCTGAAACACTTCCGGCAACACAACTACACAGAAGCCTTCGAGTCCCTGCAGAAGAAAACACGGATCGCCCTGGAGCACCCCATGCTCACACACCTTCACGAGCGCCTGGTTCTCAGAGGAGACTTCGATGCCTGCGAGGAGCTCATAGACAAAGCCGTGAGAGGTACGTCTCTGTGTCACATGGGTGTGCTCGTATACTATCAGTAGGAGAATGAGTTATAAGGTCCTGGATTTTTGGTAGTTATCTGTTATCCAAAGTTGTGCTTGCACATTTTTAAGCGATGATCTGTCGAACAGCAGGATGTTCTTCAATAAAAAAAAAAAATGTGGCTCCGAGCTGTAGTTCCTTGTGCATTCTCTCTATAAAAATAGTGATTTTTAAAGGCTTAGCAAAAAGTATATATATTTTAGACATTCTGGTGATGACTGCTATGCTGGCTGGAAAAATGGATTTCATTAGAAATGACAGAAAACCCATGGGGGATTTTTACCAAACAGTTGAGGAAATGCTGTGATTTCCATATCTATGTTAGCTATGTAAAGCCTTCACGGAATCTGTGGCACAAATTCTACAAATTTCTGTTTTTTTGTTGGCTTGATTTCCTTTATTCTTTTATATTTTTAAGAGCGCATAAAAAGCTAACATTTGGACCATATCATATTTTTTCGAATGTTTTTAGCTACAAAGCTTTTTTAAAGCTGGCAGTTTACCATTATATGGCTGGAGATCTGTGAATGTCTGTACTGAATGTCAATTGCGCTGCTATTAGTAGTCGCTACATCACATCGTTGCTCATTTGTATAAAATTGAGCCCAGTCATTCACGATGCTGAACATCCACAACTTTACTTGGGTAAAAATACTTCGACAGCTGAGGTTCACTATCATTTTTGTGTGGAGCTATCAGTAAACCGTGTCCTTAAAGTGGTCGCATATTATTACACGTTTAACCAGCCCCGCGTTTCTCTTGGTTGTTGCAAAGTAAACACACAGTATTGACTAACCAAGTGTAGTTTGGTTCTTTCCCACAATGCATTATTAAATAAAATAGCACACTTGACTTGTTATGTTCTTTCTTCCAGATGGTTTGTTTAATCAGTACATCAGTCAGCAGGATTATAAACCACGCTGGAGTCAGATCATCCCCAAATGTAACAAAGGTACGAACGCAGCCCACTAAACACAAGAGTCGGCGAGCAATAAGAGCTCGCTGGCTCTCAATCTCATGCTGGAGTGCAGGGAATCCATGCCTGCTGTATTAAATGACTTCTCTTCAATGCATGACAGATTAAGGGTTGTATTGATATTTAATCTCTCTCTCCCTCTCTCTGCTGGCTCTGTTCCTGCTTCTTGTTTTTTGTTCCTAACACATGTTCTCACCTTCTCACCTCTCCCTACACTTCTCTCTCTCGTGTAGGTGACGGCGATGATAACAGGCCTGGCATGAGAGGAGGTCATCAAATGGTCATCGATGTTCAGACAGGTATGTTTTACATCAGGCATTTGCAAAGTTTCTCAGTGGGCGTAACTTGTCATCACTGCACCATTTAACCTGCTCTAGCTTGCATGTAATGGAATGCAATAGATGCCAGTCGAGGGTTAGTTCAGATGAGTACGTAACCAGTATGCGTGTTGTTTTAGCGGATTACGGGAACAATCGATCCCACAGCCCTCATGTGGCCCTCATGCTCAAATTGACCTCCAGTAACCTCCTTCACAGCTGAGCCTCGCTCAATAGCTCAAAACAACTGTCTGCTTATCTCCATGGCGACATCAGCCTCGCAACCCTCAGAAAATAGGCTCCGTCTTTGTTGAGCTTCCTTTCGATATTAAGTTTTTATATTAGCTGGAAAATGCCATAATGCTCATTTTTCTTGAGCCCGGAGTTTCACATCGACTTTCTCACAAAGGTGTACACCAACCCACCCACTCGCACTCTCTCTGTGTTTGTCTTTGTGTTTACCGCATTGTCTGGCAGAAACCGTGTATCTGTTTGGAGGATGGGACGGAACGCAGGATTTGGCAGACTTCTGGGCCTACAGTGTGAGGGAGAACCACTGGGCATGTATCTCCAGGGACACAGAGAAAGAGGTAAAATAGAAAGCAAAAGACAAGAGGGACTTTACAATAATGACTCTGCTGAATCGCATGAAAATCCCCTAGACTTCATCGAGTTTCGCATGATTAGCTCTTTGTGTGCAAGTACATAGATAATCATGCGCGTTTTGCAGTTTACTTAACAAGAGATTGTTGACTCATAGTTGTAATAGTTTTTAATGAAAAGAATGTAAATGAAATGATTTACTCGGCAAATATGTAGAATAAATGTGATAGTGGTGAGTGTCTCTAGGCTACAGAGTAAAATCTTGTCAAGTTAATGGCGCACACTAAGATATAAAGAGACTATGTGATATACAGGAGAAATGATCAATGAAGGCAGTTTGTTTTTATGTGATGTTTGAGGATTGGATAAATCTGATTATCCCCATTCCCCACCATAACAAGACATACAGAATTATTTAATCAAACTTTTTATTTAATTTTGAATGGCCTTAAAAATATTTTAAAAACTCATAAATTCCTAGGTTGGATCTTGTGGTTTTGAGGAGGCACTTGCTATGTCTGGTCCGCCTGTGCCACAAAAATATGTAACAGTGTTGATATTGATAAGAATTGTTTCTTTTAGAATGGGCCAAGCGCACGTTCCTGCCACAAGATGTGCATCGACTCTCAACGGAGGCAGATCTACACGCTGGGCCGTTATCTGGACTCCTCTGTCAGGAACAGCAAATCCCTGAAGAGCGACTTCTACTGCTACGATGTCAATGGTAACACGTGGACATTGCTCAGCGAGGACACATCCGCTGACGGGGGGCCCAAACTTGTGTTCGACCACCAGGTGGGCGCATTAAGCCACTTACACAGACCTATATTCAGAATCTACACAACAACTACAAGGAGACTATCTTTTGCTAATGTCACTTGAGTTATTCAGTTTTGTGTCTGTCTTGCGTTCTTGCTCAGATGTGCATGGACTCGGAGAAGCACATGATCTACACATTTGGGGGACGCATTTTGACCTGCAACGGCAGCGTGGATGACAGCAGGACGACAGAACCGCAGTTCAGCGGGCTGTATGCATATCACTGTCAGGCTGGCAGCTGGAGTCTGCTCAGAGAAGACTCGTGTAACGCCGGCCCGGAGGACATCCAATCCCGGATCGGACACTGTATGCTCTTCCACACGGTTTGTACCCACAATTATAACATGCAAGATATACTACATGGACAGTAAATTTATGTTGACGTTATAGTTTTTTTATTTTATGCAATTTGTTAATATAGTTATGTATATTATATTTAAACAATTACAAAGTTTAATATTGTGAGTTTATGTGACTCTAAGACTAGGTTCACACTGCAAGCCTTAATGCTCAATTACGATTTTTTTTGCTCATATCAGATTCTTTGTTCGGATGTTCACACTATTTTTTAAATGTGTCCAATATCAGATTCCAGTGTGAACTCATGATGCATATAAACTGAAACAAGCGCAAAACAACAATAACACGCAGCACGCTTTCATACAGAAATAAGCAAGGGTCAAGTCTTGTGTGTTTGACTTTATGCGGCGCTGAGCGGATTGTTATCGCGGCACGATTTTAGAGCATTCCTGGAGCAGTCTGCTTTCGAGGTGTGCGCAAGCCGGTTAGCTTATGTTTTACCACCGTGTTATCACGCACGTGAGTGATGTATGCAAAGCGATAAAAGACTGCAGACACCATTAATGCGTTTGTCATATTGCAATGCGCTGTATTCAGTGGCAAAATTTCTCATTATAACAGATTCTATATTCATTTGTTGCATCTCATCGTGCAGTAGACAGTGCAAGGGCCTATGTTTATAATCTGATGCTTAATAATTGGCAACCGAGGTTTAAAGTGCTCTTCCGTCAACAGAATAGCGCGTGAAGCTTTTAATCAGCGCAGAATTATTGTGACGCATGTCGATCTACAATGAGACAAAGGCGCTATGAGCGTTCAGACTGAGCTCGCATTGCGAAACATCAGACCTGCATCTGATTTAGGACCACATATGGAAGTGACTCAGATCAGATTAAAAAAGATCGGATTCCATGTGGTTTGTCCTGTTCACACTGTAATACAGTGAACAGGTATGGGTCGCATATGAGCAAAAAAAATAATTTTGGTGTCAGTGTGAACGTAGTCAGAGTTCTTTTGCTTCCCACAGAGAAATCGCTGCTTGTATGTTTTCGGAGGTCAGAGGTCCAAAACTTACTTGAACGATTTCTTCAGTTACGACGTTGACGGTAACCACGTGGAGATCATCTCAGATGGCACCAAGAAGGACTCAGGCATGGGTATGATGTATTACGCAAGCTGTACATTTTAAAATCTCGCTAAACTGTTTTATGTAAAATGGCATTTTTGTGGGGTACAAAGTTCAGAATGGTTTTACTTAGTAAATGTGCGATATTTACCTGGCAGACACTTGCGTTTATATGCTACACATTATATACTGTGTTTTCCCTGAAAATTGAGCCAATGACCTTGCTAATACTTCTCTGATTTATTTGATGGAACGTAATTTTAGATCTGAATAACACAGCTTTGATGTATGTTTGTCAGTCGCCACGTAATGATGACTAATGCACAGCCATCGCTTTGAGAAAGCACAGGAATCTTAAATATGAGGGTGACATCATGCTATGCATTCACGAGGGGATTATGTCACTCCGATCACATGTTCTATTGCAGCTTACCATCCGTCGGCTAAACAATTTTGACATCATCTGTCTTCTTGGTACTTATACACCCAAATCTACTGTTTTGGTTTGTGAAGATGTACATAACTCACAACAACTGTCATCACGATTGACATTTTTAACAAATTCTTGAAAAGGGAGGAAAGTTGAGTTACACAAGGTGCATTCACGCTGCTAGGCAAGGAGCATTATCAATGATTAGTTTATCAAGATGCACTTCAGAGAAGACTCAACAAATAACAACTTTAATATTTAAAGCTCTCTGCTAGGCTGAAATGTTCAACATCAGAATGCACTAAATGACTATACTTAAGTTATTTCAAAACTGTATTTTTTCCATTTATGAAGAAGCGCGGGTGGGGCTGGCCTGTGAGAATCTAAGCAATAAAAGATTGATTATAACTAACAGCGCAGATCTTGTTGCCATGCTGGAGGACTTAATATATCATCCATTTGTTTTATCATCCTTAGTAGGACAGTGGTGATGATAATAATAGCACATGCACGGATATGATTCTTGCCGGTTAAAGTTAAAATGTTCTGCAAAAATGCAACCGTAAATGTGACAGCCTGTTCTCAAAACAGTTCCTGCCCCCTGTAAGAACAAAAAGGAGGGTGAACCGTACAAATTTGGTGAAATTCTCAGAACCTTCAATGACTTCTAGGGAACTGCGCACTACCCACGCACTTGTGGTGATTCGCTCACCTAATACACACTGGATTGATCGCTCGCTCTAGTTACGTATGCACGGTCACGCACAAAATCAAGAATTATAACAAAGCAGACTTTGTAAAACATCTTGTGATGGTAATACAGAAGAATTTGTTGACTGGAGAGGTCTTAATGTCTACACACCCACATAATGTCCCAAAAATGTTTTCTTCATTTTGTCTATAATCTGTAATGATGGAGGAGATATTGTGCGAGAAAATGTCCTTGATGAGAGAGAGAGAGAGAGAGAGAGAGAGAGAAGGTGAACGTGCATGTGAACAAGTGCAATGGGTCTGTGAATCATGAGAGAGAGATTGTGCAGACACAGGGCAGTGACACACTTCCTGTACCCATAAACAGATTGTGTAAAATCTCAATGGGCGACTTTGACGCAATGAGAGAGTATAAAAAGACCTCTGTGTTCTGTCTGTTATCGCATTAGAGAGAGAGAGATGTGTGCACGCGATGAGAACAGGAGAGTTGACAGAAAGAGAACGAGAGCTAGAAGGCAGTAGAAAGACAAAAATAAGACTGAACATAACACAATTTACCAGGAAGTAAACATTGAGACCAATCAGGCCTTTTTGTTTGCAACCAGACCTTAATGTTTATATCTGCTCTAACTGAATAATACGGAGTGTCTACTTTCGCTAACTAAAGTAGGTGGCGGGAAACAGAACTGGTGCGTTTTACACACTGAATCCACCAATGTTGTCTTGATCACACAGTTGCAAATATTCTGAGATTATTAGGACAAGATGACTAAATAAAAAGACCAAAATTCAACTTGTGTAACATTGACATCACTAATAGGACAATACATTGACTAAATTTAAATGTGTGTGCTTGTGTTACAGTGCCAATGACTGGGTTCACGCAGCGTGCCACCATTGACCCCGAGCTCAACGAGATTCATGTTCTATCAGGACTGAGCAAAGACAAAGACAAGCGCGAGGAGAATGTACGCAACTCCTTCTGGATCTACGACATCGCACGCAACAACTGGTGCGTAGAGTTCTCATGAACGCTCTTCGCCTGTGTAGCATCGCGCGGTGAATACTAATGAGTACATTAGAGTTGCGTTTGTGCGCTTCGGTCCGAAGGACAACCTCCATCAGTAATCCACAACGTAGCTTAATGTGCTTTATTCCTGAAGTTTTAGATTGCAATGCCCTGCTGGGAAAGGAATAAATCTTTTGATTTATTGTGAAAACTGTTTGTTCCATGCTGAACAAGGCCTTTTGTTTGTTTTTTTAGTTTCTTACACAAGCAATAGGTTGAACCGTGTACACCCACAAATTTTCATCATATTTGTTACATAAACAAAAAGTGCTTTCTTACACACACATATTTGCGTATGTCATGTAAAGCTGTAGTGAAAGAACTCATATTTCAAAGGGCCTGTGTGACCTTCAGAAAGGGAGTTGGTGACCATCAAACAGGAACAGAATGTTCTCTGCTTGCGTGTAGCTCTGGCTGCTTGTGCAAGCAAGTGTGTGTGTGTGTATTAAATGTGCTCTGTGCTTAAACAGTGGGAAAAACTCTTTGTTCTTTCTGTACGCTCATTGAAGCACTTGACTTTTAGCTTCCAGAAGATCAGACTGTCTGTGTTTCCTTTGGATCTGCTGCACTGGTTTCTGTCATTTGTTTATATGGCTCAAAAAACAAGCCTCTAGAGTACAGTATGTGTCAGGTCAGGTCACCCAAAAAATTGAACAAATGTTTAAACTTTTTTTGTGTTTATTTGGCTGTGCAGTTGGAAATTTTCTCTTCATCTCCATAGTAAATGAACGGGTAACTATGGCAACAAGGATTTGTTCTCCTTCATGCTAAACCAAATATGTCATTGTGTCAAATGATGTTGTGGAATAAAAGCAAATGACCTTATGATGAAGAAAAACAAATTTATACAGAGCACACATTCTTAATAATGTTGTAAATGATTTCCTTTTATACTTGGATGTTTTTTAGGGTATTTCTTTGTAGTTTCAAGTCAGTTTATTATCGTTGCCACAATCTCTTTTCGATGCATGTGTGTAGTATGCAAGGTCGATGTGTGCAGAACGTAGCTTGAAAACCTTATGTGTGTTTCCGTGCAGGTCTTGTGTGTATAAGAATGACCAGGCTGTGAAAGAGAACCCCACCAAGGCCCTGCAGGAAGAGGAACCTTGTCCCCGTTTTGCTCACCAACTAGTTTATGATGAGTTGCACAAGGTAACACCATTTTACTTATGTTTACAATTACACGTTTGGCCAAATTTTTTATCCAGAGTGAATACAATGTATACCTTTGGGCGGTTTTCCTGAATGAGAATCAATTTATTGACCTTGTGTTAAGATTAGTTATTGCATAACAGCAGGTGTTAAGAGCTGTTTTTGCCTAACTCCAGGTGTTTATAGATATTTTTGCCTAACTTCAGGTTGTTAATCCTGTAATTGTGTATCTGCAGGTGTTTAGACCCGTTATTGCATATCTGCAGCTGTTTAAACCTGTAATTGCGTATCTGCAGGTGTTTAGACCTGTTATTGTGTAACTGCAGGTGTTTAGACCTGTTATTGTGTATCTGCAGGTGTTTAGATCTGTTATTGCGTATCTGCAGGTGTTTAGATCTGTTATTGTGTATCTGCAGGTGTTTAGATCTGTTATTGCGTATCTGCAGGTGTTTAGATCTGTTATTTCGTATATGCAGGTGTTTTTATCTGTTATTGCGTATATGCAGGTGTTTGGACCTGTTATTGTGCATCTGCAGGTGTTTAGACCTTTTATTGCGTAACTGCAGGTGTTTAGACCTGTTATTGTGTATCTGCAGGTGTTTAGACCTGTTATTGTGTATCTGCAGGTGTTTAGTCCTGTTATTGTGTAACTGCAGGTGTTTAGACCTGTTATTGTGTATCTGCAGGTGTTTAGACCTGTTATTTTGTATCTGCAGGTGTTTAGAACTGTTATTGTGTATCGGCAGGTGTTTAGTCCTGTTCTTGCATAACTGCAGGTGTTTAGACCACTTATTGCGTATCTGCTGGTGTTTAGGTCTGTTACTGTGTATCTGCTGGTGTTTAGGTCTGTTACTGTGTATCTGCTGGTGTTTAGGTCTGTTACTGTGTATCTGCTGGTGTTTAGGTCTGTTACTGTGTATCTGCTGGTGTTTAGGTCTGTTACTGTGTATCTGCAGGTGTTTAGACCTGAAATTGCGTATCTGCAGGTGTTCAGATCTGTTATTGCGAATCTGCAGGTGTTTAGACCTGTTATTGCGTATCTGCAGGTGTTTAGACCAGTTACTGCGTATCTGCAGGTGTTTAGACCTGTTATTGCGTATCTGCAGGTGTTTAGACCAGTTACTGCGTATCTGCAGGTGTTTAGACCTGTTATTGCGTATCTGCAAGTGTTTAGACCTGTTATTGTGTATCTGCAGGTGTTTAGACCAGTTACTGCGTATCTGCAGGTGTTTAGACCTGTTATTGCGTATCTGCAGGTGTTTAGAACTGTTCTTGCGTAAATGCAGTAGTTTTAGACATGTCATTGCGTAACTGCAGGTGTTTAGACCTGTTATTGCGTAACTGCAGATGTTTAGACCTGTTATTGCGTAACTGCATGTGTTTAGACCGGTTATTGCGTATCTGCAGGTGTTTAGACCAGTTACTGCGTATCTGCAGGTGTTAAGAGCTGTTATTGCGTATCTGCAGGTGTTTAGAACTGTTCTTGCGTAAATGCAGTAGTTTTAGACATGTCATTGCGTAACTGCAGGTGTTTAGACCTGTTATTGCGTAACTGCAGATGTTTAGACCTGTTTTTGCGTAACTGCATGTGTTTAGACCTGTTAGACTTGTTATTGCAAACTTGGTGATTCACATTTACTTCACGTATACACTTAAACACTAACAGTGGTAAAATGTATTATTGTGATTACCACCACAAATAGTGTGATGTTTTGTTTACACAGGTGCATTACCTTTTTGGTGGAAACCCTGGAAAATCCAGCTCTCCTAAAATGCGGTTGGACGATTTCTGGTCTCTAAAGCTGTGCCGTCCTTCCAAAGAATATTTGCTTCGACACTGCAGATATCTTATTCGCAAATACAGGTACACGCATACATGAACACACAAGATTTTACCATCTCTATTCTGCTTTCATTTTAGATCTATTCCCAGTGTTGTCAAAGGTCCAAAGCTTGATTGGAAAATTGTGGCCAGAAATAATGTTTACTTATTTGGAAAGTCTGGTCTGTGTCCGGTTGAAGCCAAATAAAACTAAAAGATATGCTTTTCTTCCGAATGACGTTAAGAAAAATGTTTAGATATCCGTTACATGTCAAATTATCTGTTCCAAATCTCTGCATAAACCTGCCTTTATGCTGCCATGGTTTGTCTGGTCTGTATGTAAACTATTAGGGTTCAGCTGTCATGTTACATAATTGCAGTATTATGCAGCATTGCAGCTAGCGATTAAATTACACTAGTAGTTTTCCATTGATTCCTTTGACTTTTGCTCTTGTGGTTCCCTCTAGTGGCTGTATGTGGTAACTGTATCTTATATCTTCTTGTTTCTCTAATAATAGTATTTATTTTTATTTTTAGCCTTGATATTCCTAGGACACATTTTTAAACATGTTATATTATTTTCTTATTACTTGTCTATGCGTGTGTTTGAAGGTTTGAGGAGAAGGCACAGACCGAGCCCTTGAATGCACTGAAGTATCTTCAGAATGATTTATCTCTTACCGTGGACCACTCTGATCCTGATGAGACCAAAGAGGTCAAAACTCCCCTGTGTTCAATCAGGACTCTCTCATTTTTTTCTCTTATTTTAGAACGTACAGAATGATTGAGCTTTATCAGTAACACTTCCCTGTTGTGTTTGTTTCTTGTAGTTCCAGCTCTTGCCCTCTGCCCTCTTTAAATCCAGCTCAGACTTCATTCCTCTCGGTAAGAGATCTGAGGAGAACTGGCCTTTTAGCACTGCTGTGCAATTGTTGTTTAAAATAGATGTTTAAAACAGATTGGGGTTTGTCTTATCTGCTTGTTTTATTCACAGGGTTTTCAGACGTGGATCAGACGTACGCCCAACGCACGCATCTCTTTGATACGCTCGTCAATTTCTTCCCTGACAATATGACCCCGCCCAAGGGTAACCTTGTTGACCTCATCACCCTGTAGCCACACCCGCCGGTTAGACCACACCCTCTTTATAGTTCTCAGACTCCTCCAAAAATAGAAGTTATTTTTCTATGTTTTCCACCTGAGGTGTGCCGTGCCCACCTATCTGTGTTCCTCTTCTACAAATGTAAAACCACTTTACAAATCACTGATGCTTATTTAAAATGCAGAAGTATAATTTTTTACTCTGGAGTGCCAGGGTTGGGATTTTGTTTTGTGAAGATGTGTCAGGTGAAGGTTGAAATCTACATATCTGCCAAGATGCAAACTGACTTATTTAGCTTTTGTTTTATGCTTGATTTCATTTGAGTTTTCTCTCTGACAGGTTGAAATACAGGTGAATCTAAACAGTTTACATTGTAAAAGGTGTGGATTTGATTTATGAGCGATGTGTGATCAACATGAATTTTTATGGTCAAACACGCGTGCGATAAGCCAATGGAGGAAAACATCAGATCAGCTTCAGAGGTCTGTTCTGTCTAGCTCTGGAGGTTCTTAACAGGATCCTAATTTTACATTTAAATGTATATAAAATGGGAACCATTCTGATGCAATTGCCCATTCTTGAAACATAATGTAATATCCTGGCTTCTATGTAAACCTGCTGCTGCTATTGGAAGCTGTCAATGCGTCAACTCTTTAATAGTGGTGAGACATCAAATTCTGAGTAAACCACAAACCTTTATAAGTAATATATAAACATGTTTAGAGTAAACGTGTCCTACACACATTTAGATGCACAAGAAATGTTTTCCTCTGTGTGTGTGTAGAAGGGCAAATATTGGTTGCAGGTGGTCAGTCGCTGTCTGTTGTTTCGAGTGCATTATAATGAAATGCATTAAATTCACAATTTAGCATTTACGGCAACATCTTGTACATCACAATCATATCCGTTAGCGAATGGATTAGCGACCGCATTTAAGAGAAAGACTGAAGAAGATGTTGAAATGAATTCCACTAAGTGTAGATTACTGATTGTATTGACTCAATGTCTACATGCGGCTTCTTTTATCTGATATTTAATATCCATTTCAACTGCAGAGACTGTTCAGCTTTTAATGTGAAACATACTAGTACCAACTCCACCTTACTGGGACCACCGAAGAGCCCCCTCACTATTTATTATTAGAATGATCAAAGTTATTTTCTGGAGCTTGAGCGTGACCAGGAATGTCTTGTTTCATCTCTTTTGTCCCTCATTCCGTATGAGCTGTGGGTTGTTTTGAATCCCAGACAGATAAAAGTGTATGTTGGACTGCTTGTCTTCCATGTTTTAGATGTGTGCACGCATGTCGGGTCTGAAGTTCGCAAAAACCCAAGTAATTTGTGCAACAGGAGTGTTTTGCTTGTCTCCCGATGCACGTGAAGTAATTGAATCGCTCTTAAATTGTCTTTAGTGCCGGCCTCACTCACGCAAAACCAAAGGCTTAAAAAGACCAATGAGGTAATACGCTTTGCTCATTGTGTCAACCATCCCAACCTCCCTCAATGTCATATTCCAATTCCCTAATATCAGTATTAGCTTTAGTTCTGCTCCTGCGCAGCCATGCGTTTGTGGGGGTATATTCTTAACCCAGCAGAGCGTGGAAGTTTGACACCTTTGTGATTAAACTATATGTGATTTATAGGGTTCATTAATGCTGTTTTCATTCCTGGAATGGACGCGTTTTCCAATTGTGATCTGGATTTCAGGGCTTTCTTTGCCTTCTGTAGTTAAAGTTGTTTTGGTGCCAGGAAGAAAGAAAAAATAAAATCTAGACGGAAGGATTGTCATTTACGAGAAGAGACTTTTGTTGCACTTAATGCCAAATACGTTTTTGCTTTTGGTGTACATTCTGCAGTGTCAGAGATGAAATATTTCTTTTCCTCTTTCCTGGATATTTCATCTCGACGGCGCCCTGTGCTCTCGAGCGAGGGCGCGGCGAGATGACCGCACTACACTGTGGCTCTCATGAATGTGTAGAACCTATTAAAGAACTGCATTGTATGTAATGTACATAAAGAATAAAGATTGTATTTTGTTCAAGTTTTGTACAAAAACACTTTTGTCTCAGTCTTCATTTTAACACAAATGCTTAATGCACTTGTGTGTTAAAGGTCCAGTGGTGTGACGTGAGATTCTTCAAATTCTGTGTAGTCATTAGATGCATAGTAAATTATACAGAAAGTAATTGAAATATTCCAGAATCTAGTCTCTGCAGTTACACAACATGAAAACGCTTTATTTAAAAAATCCCAATGCTTTTTTATTTGTACAAGAAGATATGGCCTGTCTCCACCCGATGTGACAGAGATGCGGCTTCCAGTGTATCAGACCCCTGTCGTTCGCACACGTGAGCAAACTGACTTAAAATACAGAATACAGCTATACATTCAACTTAATACTTTGGTGAACAAAGATCTGCTAAAAGATGCAGCAGTGAGTCCCTTAAACTGAGAATGGGTGCATTGCATGCACATACATAAGATAATAGATGAGATGAGATCAACATTGACAATTAAATAAAAGATCCCCACACGTAAACAAGATGTGATCGATATACTAAACTTAAAAAAAAAACAAGACAATAGACAAAACACATCAACATTTCAAACCCGTGACTAAGTATCATGACTGTTTAATTTTACTGTAAAATGGTTAACAAAACTGCAGTCTTTTAAATGTAAAAAAAAACAATCACTACAACATCATTGAACATATTCGTCAAGCATGGGAAAAGGATATTTACGTGTTTGCAAGATGTATATTCATGTGCCTATAGTTTACCAGGATGATTCATCCATTGGTCACAGTGAAATCCGTTAACTATGAGTGTTAGGTGCCCCCAAACAAAAACACATCAGATGGGAGCAAAAAATGTTTACACACACACACACACCATGCACATTCCTCTCAAGACGTGCATCGCAATAATCCTGAACTTTTAAGGTCTCGTTTTTTTATTAGGACGCTTGGCGCAGAAGGCTCACTTGGTCAATTATGATCCAAGTGTGACAAACACGAGAAGCAAAACACATAAAGACAAAGTTAAGGCACGAGGAAAAGGCACGAACTGTGCTTTGATCCATGTACGGAAGTCCCAGTTTTCCTTTTCAATAGATGCGGCACACAAAGCGCTTTATGATTTTTTTCCCACTCCCTCTAGAGCGTGTTTGACATCTAACTACTTCATTTCAGAATATACATCAGGCCACCACGAATCCATGGTCATTTATTTGTCGTTTTAACAGCAATCTATGCCCTCCCTACTTTTGGATTGGTCGCCGTTAACAGCATGTTTTATTCCGCTGACAGCTCATGCGGAGTCTTTACAAGTGGGTATCTTCTTCATCTGCCATGTCATCTTTCAGGAGGTTGTCTATGGGGACGATCCAACTGTCGTTATAATCTCTGTTTAAAGTCACTTTCTTCTCTTGCATCTCCGGCTGAACCTCCATCACCTCCAGCGTGGGATTGTCATGGTAACCATTCTCCACCGTCTGTAGCTCTTCCGTCAGGTGTTGCTTTGGTAGTTAAGAAATGCATCGGGACGTTAGACACTTTTATTTCACTGCATTAATTGAATTCAAAATGGAGGATATTTACAGTACATAGAAGTCTGAGAAGGTACAGTAGCCCGTAAATTAGTTTCACCACCAATTATTTATGAGTAAAATGTTTACCTGGTTCTTTCTATAGGATCTGCGATGATATGTGCAGTATGCGGCAAAGCAGCACAGAATGAGCACCAAAGCGCCACATGAGGCCAGAATGGCGATTAGTGTGTCTGGTATTGTTTCTTTGATCGCATCCTCCTTCTGGAGAGAAAAGAAGAGGTGTGTATGACAATAAACGACAATCCTTAGAATTCATATTAGTGTGTTGAAATACCTGTTCTGTCTTTTGAGAGTCTTCGTATTGATCTTTTTGTATGTATCGGTCAGCTGTAAAGACAAGACAAGGTCAATTACTTTGTTTTTGTGAAACCAAAACGCATGTTTTTTTTAATGCTTTCAAATATAGAAACAATCAAATGTGAATGTTGAAAGTACTTAAGTAATTAGATGTAGATTCAAGACATTTTCCTCACCATCTATTTTTATGGTTGCACGTAATTGATTGTCTTTTATTTCCATGCTCACAGAGCATTTGCCGTTCATCTTCTTACTGAGTGTCTTACAGGTTTCAAATAGGACGTCCTCCTGTGTGATCAGCAAAAAAGAATGATATTTTATTAGTAGCTCTTTAGTGTCTTAGGTTGATTTTGTGAGGAGTGTCAGGCACTTTGTCCACTTTTCCACTCCTCCCACCAAAGGGAGGGATGGGAAAAGAGAAGAGTTCAGGGAGGTAGGACATTTTCCTATTAGGGCATTTTCCACCGGATGAGAACATGAACCTTTTTTACAATGTTTCCTGTCTGCTCAGTGGAAATTGTATGAGCTGAACTTTGATTACTTTGTTATAGGATTGTTATTATTTATTCATTCTAGAGGTAGTCATTTGTATTGGGGTGACAGAAGTGTAGCAACCTTTTTACTCTCACCTTAATGTTTTCGCTCAGATCAAAGTTCTACAGAAACGAAAAGAAAAATCACTTTACAAATGTCAGCATGAAGAAAAAAACAGATATGCAATAAAACAATTCTAATAATAATAATATTCATCTAGATATATTACACGAATGAAGTTTTTTTTAGTTTTATCCTCTGTTTTGGCAATGGAGATGTCGTCATTCGTTTGATGTGGCGGTGATATCATTTGAATAGTGGATGGTTGTGCTTCCAGTGTCTGTTGACTTCGAGTGACAGTAGAAACAGAATCTAGTGCTGCTGGGTCGACTGATTCAGCATCTGAAAATGAAAAACCTTTTAAAGGGATAGTTCACCTATAGTATAACACATATTTTATTAATGTTCATGTCATGCCAATCTCATAGATTTTCTTTTCTAGATAGTATTGCAAAGTGTGAAGTGAAATGTAATGATAGCATCTTTCCATATTATCTGTAGTACACTTAGTAGTAGCAGTTCTACTAATATTTCTTCAGAATTTTTATGAGTTTTTAACAACATAGGTGAGTAAAAAACATTAATTGACACATGGTAATATTGTTAAGATCTTACTTGGATTGGTAACAATATGCCTTTGTTTATCGAGATCATTAGGATCGGTTTGCTGGGGTGGATCCGTGGGATTGGATTGAGGGTGTGTCCCCTTGGGATTGGATTGAGGGGGCGTGTCCGTGGGACTGGATTGAGGGGGCGTGTCCGTGGGACTGGATTGAGGGGGAAGAACCACGGTATTAGTTTGAGGGGGAGTGTCCGTGGGATTGAATTGAGTGGGCGGGTCCGTGGGATTAGATTGAGGGGGAGGATCCGTGGGATTGGATTGAGGGGACGGGTCCGTGGGAGTGGATTGAGGGGGCGGGTCCGTGGGAGTGGATTGAGGGGGCGGGTCCGTGGGAGTGGATTGAGGGGGCGGGTCCGTGGGAGTGGATTGAGGGGGCGGGTCCGTGGGAGTGGATTGAGGGGGCGGGTCCGTGGGAGTGGATTGAGGGGGCGGGTCCGTGGGAGTGGATTGAGGGGGCGGGTCCGTGGGAGTGGAGTGAGGGAGCGGGTCCGTGGGATTGGATTGAGGGGGCGGGTCCGTGGGATTAGTTTGAGGGGGTGGATCCGTGGGTTTAGATTGAAGGGGTGGATCCGTGGGTTTAGATTGAGGGGGCGGATCCGTGGGTTTAGATTGAGGGGGCGGATCCGTGGGTTTAGTTTGAGGGGGTGGATCGTTGGGTTTAGATTGAGTTTCAAGGGGCGGTTCCGTGGGAGTAGATTGAGATTCAGGGGGCGGATTCGTGGGATTAGTTTCAGGGGGCGGATTCGTGGGATTAGTTTCAGGGGGCAGAGTTGTGGGATTATATGGAGGGGGCGGAGTTGTGGGATTAGATGAAGGGGGCAGATTTGTGGGATTAGATTGAGGGGGCGGAGCCGTGGGATTAGATTGAGAGGGCGGATCTGTGGGATTAGATTGAGAGGGCGGATCTGTGGGATTAGATTGAGAAGTCAGATCTGTGGGATCCGATTGTGTGCTATGGAGGAGGGCACCTAGGAAGAATACAGAAAATACCTGTTCAAAATGGTGTAATTGCAAAACACATTTTATGTTGGTTTCATAGACATGCCTGACAATTTTATTGACAATAAAATTATGTCTTCTTGTCATACTTGAGCGGAAGATTATCTTGATTTTTTAGTAAACTGAACAGAACACTACAATAATTTAGGAAGTAACACACATAGTCTTATGGGTGGAACCACAGATGCCAAACACAATAGTGTATGCAATTGTTTCATGGTCTCTGGGGACTGGAGACAATAGTCTTTCTTTAATATGCGGCTCCTGAGTTTATTTGTTCATACAGAGACCACTGGTTTAGTGTTACAGTATGTTCAACTTCTGTTTTGCACAAAACATTTCTACTGCTTTTATGATTGTTAAAGCCTTCAACCAGGACTCAGTGGCCACCCATGATGAAGATCTTGTCAATTTTGACTTAGTGGGTTGTCAAGGTAGTCAGTAGTAGTTGTTGTAGCAGCAGGGCATTGTTGTTGTGTGGATTGGGGGGTAGTGACAAGAGACTGTTTGTTTTGGCTGGTGGGCCGATAGTTTCTTTTATTTGGTCTTCTGTCCAATCACCATCTTATCTCACAGCCTTGTGTCTCCAGAAATATGCCCATTGATAATCGGTACAGCATCGTTATAATGGCCCCAGACTTGAGTTAAGTCCATTTATTCAACCATTGGTCCTAATTTAAATTCCAAATTAATTACAGATAAACTACTTCAGCATTAACTAAAAGAGGCTAAAGGAGGCATCAAATGGGTGGGAAAAATTGTGAAGTATTTTGGTGTCTTTTATCATCTCATGTTTTTTTATTGACCCTCGTTGACCTGGCTGTCATTGGCCGTCTGTTTATTTCTCACTGTCAGAGCTGCTGGTCCCAACACTATCACTGTACAGGCTGTTTTGATAAGAGGCAGATGTTTCACCTGTGTGGAATAGATAGTCGGCACTCATGGTAACCCCCCATGAAGGCACATTATCTGGTAGTACCATTCAAGGAATCCCAGATAACAGTATTGTGCCATACTTTAAAACAAGTCTCTGATTAAAGACCGGGATATAACATTTGAAGTCTGAATGATTTTTGTTCTCCTGTGTATGCGTTCCCTGAGATTTGAAAACATCTTCACATTAATAGTGCCCTGCTAGAATATTTATGAATCGCATAATATACGGTAGTCTTTTATATTCGCAATAGTGTGACAAATAATTCCTTTAACCTTTGAACATTTTTGTAAATTGAACTTATCCTCCAATAGAAGCATTTGTTGCATTGACAGATGGTCTAAAAAGTTAGTCAACAGTCAAATTCTGTGCAATGTGCTTGTAAAAATTTCACTGCACTACATAGACTAATAAAGTTATATATCTCATTGAATTGCCTCTTTGGAATTAATAAAGTTGCATTATAATGTATTGACATATTTTCTTTTTTCAAAACGGGGTCCAATTCTTGAGCTGTGTCGAAATTGCCCCCTATACCCTAATATAGTGCACTATTTGAGGGGTCATCCATTTTTAGGGGTGTTGGATTTCATTGTGGACATTATTGAGTGCACTCTTTCGATCCCAAGATGCATCATAATTAAGAGTGATTTTTACTCAATCGTTTTCACCAGCTCCTTAAACTAGACTATATAAGTGAACTAATGTAGTGAATAGTGAATGAGGGTATAGGGACGATTTCAGAACACAGGCTTGGTCTATCCCCCCAGCCGTGTGCAGGATATTTGGGTACTCTACGTCCTCATCCTTGACTTGTGGAGGTGTTCAGTAATTGGACAGGCCCATGGCTCTTTGGGAGGGGGATGGGGAGGTTGGAGGAGGGGGTCCTCCTTTTGGAGCTGAGTCACAACAAACCCCCTCTAAAGAGGTGAGGCGAATGACTGTGAATATAAAAATCCTCACAATGAATGAAGAAGTTGAGAGGGCTGGAAAGAGGCCGGACTAGGTCAGCGGGCATTTGTTTGCTTGACTCAAATGCATTCCTCACAACACGCATTCAAATGTCATTAAGCTCTGGTTATAATACTGTATCCTACAGCATTGCGGCTAAGTTTAATTGCCAATTTTTTTCAATTCATATGTTAATTGGATGGTAGAGTAATAAGCAAAAATCTATATGATCTTGATATGATATGGGATACTTTCATGTAAATGTATGTGAAATGGGTACATAGTAAAATGTACTAAACATTGTTTCTAATAAACAAAGGTTTATAAAAAAAGGTTTGGTGGGTGGTTTTCAGAAGAACCTAATAGTAACCTTTATTTGTAAGAGTGTATAAGGACAAGCTGTTAATAACACTGTAGGTGAATAAGTGACATTGTTTGCAGATAGAAAGGGGAGGCCTGGGTTAGAGGTTGGATTAGAAAGGAGTGGAGGGCCGTGGTGGTGCCAGTTTCAGAAGATATAAGCTGAGCCGAGGAGGAGGGGAGGGAATGACAGGGGACATTTTAGAAATCTCAAGATATCTCTGTCTTTTTGTTACATGCTTTTCTGGATCATAGAACGTTCTGACACTCCCACGTAAAAAAACGAAAAATAACACCTCACCTTGACACCTTGGTGCCAATTAAGATTTAAAGGGATAATTCGCCCAAAACGAAAATTCTATCATCATTTACTCCCATCAAGTTGTTCCAAACCTGTTTAAACTTATTTGTTGAACACAACGGAAGATATTTTGAAGAATGTCAGAAACCAAACAGATCTCATCCCCCGTCTACTCCCATAGTAGGGAAAATAAATACTATGGGAGTCAATGGGGGATGATTAATCGGAATCGAAAGGCTAGGAATCGGGTCAGAATCGATAGGAATAGCAATCGGATCCTTGAAACTAAAATTTCAATTCCTCTTATAAATTCACGTCTGCGTATTTTCAGAAATGTGCATGTTAACTTGTGATAAAGCAAAGGATCCACAAATTGACAAAAGTTGCATAATATTACCTACAGTTTAACCATGATGTAGTTAAGCTATGGTAATACAAATTGTTTTGACTAAATGACCATATGGGTTGATATCTATGGAATCGAAACTGGGAACCGTTAAGAATCGGAATTGTATTTTTTGGACTTTAAGACCTCTGTAAAATCGAGTCCACATTGGTTCCAAAAGTGCTGGAGTGAAAATATATATAACAACAAGCAAGCTCATTACAGTTTACAGCTGCTATTAAAAAGAAAACATCCCAACTTCCTGTTTCAATAGGAAATTCACAAACACAGGAAATAAAACAGCTTTGTCTTTTGACTCTGTCTGTCTTAAGCATCACAGTATTCCTTTACTTTTTCTAGAGTTTGAATCGATCCCTAATTCTTTCATTTATCTAAGTAAGAGTATACGTTTAAAGGGGTGTTGGATCACTCGGGCAAAGAACCCAAACTGAGTGATGTATAGATAGAGGAGAGGAAGTTATTACCACACCTTCCCTGGGAACAGGGATGTTGACAGAACACTTTGATAGCCATTGTTCTACACATTCCCAAGACTTGTGTAAGACGACCCTGTCAGACCGCACATACACCAGACTCTTACCAAAGGTAATATTGTTGCAAACAGTTTAGATTGGCTGGTTTAATAGTCATTGCCTTTTCTGACAGTAGAGGTTTTTGGAAACCTGTTGCATAAGGATGCCTTCGAATCTTTCCCACATTGTGAGAACCTCTATAAATGCTCCAAAATATAAAACATAGCATTATGTTTTATCAAATTCAACTTTAATGAACATCAAATTCAGAAAGCATGATTATGAACGTTGTCTACACTTTCTGCTGCACTACTGTTTCTCCACGACATTTTAAAGCAAAGTCCACATAGAAAAGGCTGACCAAAGGAAGAATAGTTATAGAAATGCTTAGGTCAAACAAAACAAGACAGTTTATCTAATGACAGGACGAGCAGGTGCGCCGCTGATAATTAAAGAATAACAGTCCTCCTTCACCCGCGCGCTTTAGGAGCGCAACACGCACTTCGTTTGTAATGTGCTTGTGTTTGTGATTTTAGCAAAGCAGCTGACAAAAATGTTTAGAGACGTAGATGACATGTTCCCAGGACTCTTTAGGAGTGTTTTACTGGCCACAAGATAACAACCCCAAAACCTGCGGTCAGTGAGATAGTTGCCATTGGTTTCCACAGAAGGAAACACTTTAACCGAATCCGTTTCCAAGTCACTATACAATGCGTAAAAGACATAACATTTACATTTCAAGGAATACATTTAAATAGTTTTTATGACGTTTTTATTCTCATGTTATGACAGTTTTTGCTTAACAGTTAATGGACAAATAATGATTATTCGTTAGATAAAGTAATTAAAATGTGGTTTATGTGAATGATTGGAAGTCTGATAAAGCAACTTGATAAGAACCCATTAGACAATTTTAACTACAGTGACGTTATCAGTAATAACACATACTTTATTCAAAGCAACTTTAAACGATTCTAAATGTGTAAATATTATACATCATACTATAACAAAGACAAATTATTTCCAATACTGACACAAATTTGGCATCATTAACGTAGATACTCGTAAACTCACCAAGCACAATGATAGTCCACGTTATCCCCATTTTCATCCTTTTGGTGGGAGGCTCGTCGCTCCACGTTTTTCTGAGAAAAAAGTTTGGGAGTGGAGACGCCAGTCGGTTCCGCTTATCTTCTTGAATTTATATCAAAACGAAGTGAATTTGCAGCTGGCACTTTCTATCTCAGCGCAGAGAAAAGAGTGCTTTTGTTTGCGTCTCAACCCCACCCTGACGGCCCGGGGATTTGGAGGCAAGTTTTTGCTGGGTTTCCTTGGCTGCGCGGATTGTGATCTATTCAGTAAAGCGCGGAGTCCTCTGGAGTGCGTCGGAGACGTGCTGTGCCTCTGCTCAGACTGCTGCTGGTGCAACGCGTGTGAGGATGCTCTCAAAGACAAGTTTGAGATCTGGTAGTTTATTATGCGGAGAGGAGGGGGATCCGATGGAGCAGGTTGGGTTGGATATCGGCACAAGAGTAGCCCATAATATGCGAGGCTAGGTATTTGGGGCGTGGCCATGATGGTAATGAGAAAATATAGATGTTTAATTAAATACGAAAAGCTTGTTGTCAACGTTTTATCATTTTATTTACATTTGCGAAGTTGCTTTTCAGCACCATCCACATTAATGCTGTTATTTGAAGTTTCAATGTTGGTTTAAATGCTGTATTTTGTTTTGTGAAACAGCAATTTCATGCAAAGCTGCATTTTATGAATAAAATAATACAATAATCAATAAAACTCTATAATAGTAAAAAGAATATGATAGGCTATTCATGTAGTAATAATAACTTTTAGAAATAGTCTATCCCTTTAGAAATACCCCAATTCATGTTTCAGCACATGCATTGGTAGATGTTTAATGAGTTAATGCGTCTGGGAAGGCCGCATGTGAGCGCAGCTGCTTGGGCTGCCCGGGTTTTGGGCTGCGAAGGCCAGGTCTGACCCTGCCGGCGCGCTCCAGAGTCACCAAGCCAATAACCATGACAACGAGACTTCAAAGCTGCCGTTGGAAAATTCATGTTTACTCTCAAGTGCCATAAAAGACAATACCTCCATTCAATTTTAGTTTCATGAACCGCGACCCTCCGCGACCTCCACTCGTTGCCATCTACTTATGCTCCATTAATTATAACATTAACTCAGTGTTGGTCCGGAGAAGCCGTACGCCGTAACCAGTCAATAGGAAATGTTACATCAGGGCATTGACAAAGCTCCCGTCATGTGTTATTATTATGTACGGTGGAGGGGAAATGGTGAGGGTGCTGTTTGGAGGGAGATAAACACAAGGGTGTTGGTCTTACTTCAGGGCGCGTCTCAGTCTGTCCTGAAAAAGTGGCTGTTGTGCTCTGATTGTAGTTAGTTTGAAACATTGGATTTGAATGTTACTCACTATATTTTTTATGTGTGCTTATCTATTAGATTAGCCAAGCTGGTGCGTGTCGGGAGGGGTTGTTCAAGTGCAAAAACTCAACGATTCTTACAGTTGTGCCAAAAAATGCCAGCAGCTCTCTGTGTAATGTGATGGTTAGGTCTGACTGCTCATTAACAATTTTTACCCCAATTGCCTCCAATGGCAAAGCACCAAACTACCTTATAATGGCAATTAGTACTTTTTTGAGAGAGATGAAGACTGTATTTTGTGCTGTATTGTTCTGTATCCTTTTGATTGTATACTTTTCCTGCTCTTTCGCTTTGGGGCGGTTAACAGAGACCCTGTGTGAGGCCCAGTCATACAGCACCAGATTATCAAAGACACATTAACATTTGTTTCAGATAAATGTGATGATATAAAGTCGAAAAATCGCACCCTCACACTCAAAGCCGTTCTCGAGTGTTAGAGAACTTTGTTGCGACACTTTTTCAAGTGTGTCCCCCTTTTGCTCTTCGCAGATTGGAGGGCGACGGAGCGCATGTTAAGCAGCTCGGGGGTCGCGCATCTCGCGCTCTCACGTCTGGCCCTTCGCCTCCCATCCACCGCGCAGGGGGGGTTGTCACAGGGAGAGCGCGCGCTGGCCGTGCCTCATTATAGGGTGACAATGGTAGGGGCATTCCAAGAATGCGGGTGCTTTTGAATCTCTCCCTCTTTAAATGCGTCGAGACGTTGCGCCAAGCACTGACAAGGCGGAGACGACCCTCCTCCTTAGTGATAACTACGGTTTATAAACATTCTTAAATTGAAATTTATGGCGTGTGTTTTTAAAATATGTGGAGAGCTTTTAATGTACATTAGTGGATGCAAATGGACTTCCAGCATTCTGTTAAAGCTCAACATCTGAAATAGTTGACATTGCATTTCCAAGCTGCTTAATGTTCAGTTCCTTCCTAATTATTTACACTGGATCGGATTTTTCTTGCATTAAGTGTTGATGATGAGACAAGTTTATAAAAAATATATTTTATTTATGTAGTTGTAGAAATGGGCTTCTTTCGTCGTGCTTTTAAAGAGAGTGAATTCTCATTTTTCATCCTCTACTTACCACTACTGAAGTGAAATTTCTTCACGTTTTTATCATACGCCAAGACATACTCAAAAACAAATCATATGATTTTTTTTTACATTCATGATACCAGCTTTGTTAGTAAGTAACCGAGATAAAACAGAGACGGCTGTCAGAAGAACAGGTGGTCAGTATGTGTCTCCACTAACTGTGCAAAAAGTTTAGTTTAAAAGGGCAACGTGTCATACACAAGAATGCAACAAATTCAAAATATGTCAGACATCCCTGCTTGACTATAAAACATTGCATGATCTCTTCAGTGACCAAACTGAATTTACACCTAAATAAACATCCCTTGTTCTTGTATTATGGTGTGCATACTGTAACTGTGTGTTTGTGAACCTGTGTATGTGCAAGTAACCTTGAAAGGGCGTTTCAGGAGTTGACGGGACACAGAACACTCTGCACCTCCTTATCAGAGGCCTGGTACCAACCGGAGTCCATCCCCGAGAGAAAAACATTCCCCGTGTGTGTGTGTGTGTGTGTGTGTGAGAGAGAGAGAGAAAGTTTGATTGAGTAACTCAACCACTATGATCCAGATGAGTCGTTTTTTCCTGATCTCCCGCTGACAGTAACACTCTCCACAAATCTTACCTCTTTTTCGTTCCAAACCACTTCAGGTTTAATGTGTTTTAAATCTCCCACATTTCAAACAGACAGCTGGTTGAAACAGCAGAGTTGCTCAACATGAAAATGTCACATTTATGATTGATGAAAAAATATATAAAGTGATATATTCATAAGGAATGGTCACTTTTCATATATTATAACAAAATACAGGCTCTTGGCTAAAGTATATGGAAATTAATTATTGAATATATTGCACAATATTTTCCAGTATATTCACATATATTTTGTGTAAAGGGTATATTGTTTGTTTAAAACTCTTATCCTCGTATGGTTCTCAAAATGATCCAAAAATACAAACATCAATCATTACTAGTCCAAGTAATCCAAATGACGCTTGTGGGTTTATGAATGTCTACTAAATTAAAATGAGTGTATGTGAAAAAAACAATTGTGAGAGACGATTTAGGAGCTTTTAAGCAAACAAATTTCTTTATCGCGCAAATCCAAGCATGTCGGCATGTCATCTGCATGTTGTTTATAACATTTAGATGTAAACAAATATGCTATTTTGAGGCGAGCAACGAAAAAAGAGATTCTAGAGGGAACTATATTATTTGATTATTTTAACATATTGGCCGCTAGTGGCATTTAAAATGGGGATGTTTTGTGAGATGCTGTCACGACTTCAGGCTAACCATGCCAAGAATAGGTTACAAGCTCATATACTCCAAAAGGAAACAATCAGTATGTAGGTGCCAAGACATGACCTTTGACCCCAAGAATTTTATCAGTCAGCTTCTGTTCTGATACCCCGTTATCTGTGGATTATCTCAGAATGCTACTGTAAAGCCCCATGGCGAGGCTGACGGAGCTAACACAGGATCAACACCAGCCTTCCCAATGACAAGAAGCTTGACAATGTGGCTCCATTGTTGGGTTGGGTCACCTTTGACGGGCTCCTTCCTGGGCGTGTCTCAAAAGGAGGATGCAGTTGTTTTGGGCTATTTTTACGAGGCGAATGCGACCCGATGGGAGCGCTCAGCGGAGTTAAGACTTCAAGCCCACGCCAACTCAAGAAGGTCACAGGAGGAAGGAAAGACCGGGACGAAGCGGAAGAAGTCGATTTTTCTAGCTCCAGACATCCATTAGTCAGATCCAGAGATGTTCTATATTCACAGTGTGGGTGTGGCACAGGAAGCTGCCAACAGGAGCGTCCACAGAAACAGTTGCAGGGCGATCCCTGCGTTTCTATAGGAGGAAATGGGAAGTGTGGGCGTGGGTCTGCCAGAAGCAACTTCCAGTCTGTTGCTCTGAGGGAAAGCGCAGTGAACGGGGAACACAAAAAAAGACCACAGATTCTACACAGATCAAAGAGCTAAGAAATGCTTTCATTTACATCACCAGCAATATCTGTTGTCTGTAGAGATGATGTAAATGAAAATCTCAGACCTTTCAAGTCATATCTGAAAAAAAGTGAAATCATAAATAACAGACCCGCCTCAAACACACACACAAATAATTACTATAAAGGAACTTTTTTTTAATGTTCACAAATTTACAGTGTTGTTTTACTTAAAGGGATTCTTCAACACCAAATCAAAATTCCCCCATATTTTACCGGGGAAAAAAAGCCTCCTCATTCGAGCTTGACATCAAGTTAGCTCATCAACGTAAATATTGCTGTCAATATGGATATTTCTCTGAAAGAAACGCATCGATTCGGTTCAGAAGACCTTTGTTGAGACCATGGAGCCGTGTCGAGCAGTTCTTTTATCGATGGATACACTTTTTGGAGCTTCAAAAAGTCAACACCCATACATTCACATTCTTCCGCTTGAAAGCAAAATGATATGTTGTTATTACAACTCCGACTGCATCATTCTTCAAGAAGAATCCCATATTCAATTCAATCACAAAGTTTGGACTTGGTGGTTAAGAATCCCTTTAAATTGCAACATTATTACATTTCTTTACCTTAGACAGTAATGAAAATGTTTTAAATTTTGACCTTAAATAAAATAAAATAGAAAATATTTTGGGAAAAAAAACGGAACAATGGAAAAAAAGTTGTTTTAATAGCCTGTTATTGCGCTTCTATATTACCAGAGGGAGCATGATATTAGGACTCTTATATTGCTTCTTTTAAAATGTGATAATATAATGTGTAATATTCCCCATTTTATTTATATATATTTATATATTTATTTATGTTTTAAAAATTAATGACATAATAAAATAAGTTTACATACTAGAGAAATGGAAAGAATATAGAGGTTAAGACTTTGCTGACCCCCTTGGGACATTATGGAAAGGAAGGGTGGGCTGGGGAATAGATGGTGGACACAAGAATCGTTGAGGTAAGCAGCTATTTATATGACACCATTAGCTTTTCCATTGCTGGTACAGCCACACGCTGAACTGTTGTTAGGAAGCTCGGATCAAAGTAATGTTCCTAGAGGGTGTAAAATGGCCTTTAAATCTTTACACCGTGGAAATACCCTCCTGCCCATTCCACACACATATATTTGTCTCAGTTTTACACATTCCACCTCTGGTAAATCTCTCTCTATCTTTCTCTCTTTTGCAAAGAGTGGGCTCTGATTAGTTCTAGTGTAATCTAGGTAGAATGCCTGTCTTTTGTGATACTGTGGTTTCTTTTTTCAAAGGCATCCTTTTGACACATCTTCCTTTGGAAAACAGCACATTCCCACAAACACAATCTCTCCCACTATCCACTGACCTGGAGATCTCTGGAATTCTCTCCTCAGTTATCTGTGTGAGGTCTGTTCTCTTTATACATCGGCTTTGTTTAATTCCTGATCCTGATCATGTTGCTTTCTGAATTGCATGATATGTAAGTGTAATGATAATTAAAAACAATCTGAGCAGATATGAATGCATGCGTTTTGATTAATGATGAATGCAACCACAACTTGTGAAAAGTGTTGAAATATGAAGCATCATAGGGACCATTTGGCCTTCTATTGTTTTATTCTGTGGCAAACTAAAAAGTCACGCCATGGCTGCTGAACGTTTGACTTCATCAAGTATAATGTCGTTAAGGTTCTTTACCCATATGAAACAAAGAAATTCCTTCAATGCAAAACAAACGTAGCTCTTTTTATCCTACTAAAACAGATTCATATCTGGGTTAGAAAAATAAGAAATAATAGCTGGCCTTCAACGTTAATTTTAACACAAGATCAATAAGCTATAAACACTATTTATTGATGCATTAGTACCTTCCATTTGTCAAATTATTAATCAATTTTAAGTAGTCTTGGATAAAAGCATATGTTCATATAAACGTATTTTTAAAATTTGCAATTGCGTCACTTGTCCACAAGATGGCATTTTTCGTCTGTTTTTATTTGGCAGCATTGTTTGTTGTAATTGTTGATGTTTTTCAACAATTAAGAAATACAACATTAGCCTGCAGTTTGGGGCTCCCTTAAATCAAGCTCATAAAGAGAGAGAGTGCGCACTTCCCTTGTTTGTTTATGGCTGTATTCATGTATTTTCAATATACATTATTCAACAACGATGACACGGCAATAAACCTACGGTATGGCTTCATGTAATGCATTATTATATCGTTTTCATTTTCTGATTTTATATATTTCTAATTATTAAAACGAATATATTTGTTGAAAAATGTGGAGTGTGTGAGCAATAAGAGTCTAGAAAATAGCATTCTTTATCGGATTGGTTTTTTGCCATAAGGGGTGGGGCAAAGTTTTACACCATTTGGAGGAGGGGCGTGGAGTGATTAAAGGGCGGGGCCAACTGCATTTAATGAAGAGAGAGACGGCCGGCAAGCGACGTTGTGTTTCCTAAAGAAGTTATTTCTGCTGTCAGCTGCTACATTTATCTTCATCTTCATCGTTTCGTTGAGTGTCTGAAAACAACATAGGAGACAGTGTCCATCATAAAGGTATTTAATTGAGTAATCCAGGGGTGTCCAAAGTAAGTCATGGAGTGACTGTGTCCTGCAAACTTTAGCTTCAACCCTAATCAAACACACCTGAACAGCTAATCAAGGTCTCACAAAGCAGACTAGAAACTTTCTAACAGGTGTGTTGAGACAAGTTGGAGCTAAACTCTGCAGACTGTGGCCCTCCAGGACCGACATTGGACAGCCCTGGAGTAATCGTAATTTGTCTTTGTATACAGTCTTTGATGAAAGTTTTTTTTGCTGCTCAATGCTTTTTCACACCTTGAAATAAAACATTTTAGAATCTTTGAGGCACATGCACATTTATCTGTACAAAGACCTGCTGAAAGCATATTATTGTGTGCCTGTAATCTTCAGCCTATGAAATACTGTGTTTTATCTTTTCTTTGCGTTGCTCGAGCATATCACTGATGGTGTTGAAGGCTTATTTGATTTTCAAAGGTAAGAACATGTTACCTTTTTATCTTAAAATGCGATGTGACGCATTATGTTTAACAGGCTGTTTATTTCTGCATGATCCGCTGTTGTCAGGCTGAAAACGTGCAAAAAATTATTTTTCGTTGCTAGAAGTGTACCATTTGCATTTTCCAATAAACGCTGCATGCAAACTAAAAGCCTAACACATTTCTTATCATTTATTTCTGTATGTTGTAAAAAGTCATTAAGTTTAATTTTGCAATGCAATACTTTGTTTACAAAAAATGTTACATGTATGCAGTTAAACTAATACGAAGTGCTAACATTGGATTGTGTAGGCTACACAATGTTTATGTATGTTTTGTTTTCTTGTGATTAGAGACTATGGACTCAAACAAAGTTCATGTATTTCTCACATGCAAAGACAAATTTGTCCGCCCTCTGAACGGTATGCTGTGCTCTATGGTGGAACGGGATGCTGTGCTCTATGGTGGAACGGGATGCTGTGCTCTATGGTGGAACGGGATGCTGTGCTCTATGGTGGAACGGGATGCTGTGCTCTATGGTGGAACGGGATGCTGTGCTCTATGGTGGAACGGGATGCTGTGCTCTCTGGTGGAACGGTATGCTGTGCTCTCTGGTGGAACGGTATGCTGTGCTCTCTGGTGGAACGGTATGCTGTGCTCTCTGGTGGAACGGGATGCTGTGCTCTCTGGTGGAACGGGATGCTGTGCTCTCTGGTGGAACGGGATGCTGTGCTCTCTGGTGGAACGGGATGCTGTGCTCTCTGGTGGAACGGGATGCTGTGCTCTCTGGTGGAACGGGATGCTGTGCTCTCTGGTGATATTTTAGAATCTTTGAGGCACATGCACATTTATCTGTGCTCTATGGTGGAACGGTATGCTGTGCTCTATGGTGGAACGGTATGCTGTGCTCTATGGTGGAACGGGATGCTGTGCTCTATGGTGGAACGGTATGCTGTGCTCTATGGTGGAACGGTATGCTGTGCTCTATGGTGGAACGGTATGCTGTGCTCTATGGTGGAACGGGATGCTGTGCTCTATGGTGGAACGGGATGCTGTGCTCTATGGTGGAACGGGATGCTGTGCTCTATGGTGGAACGGGATGCTGTGCTCTCTGGTGATATTTTAGAATCATTGAGGCACATGCACATTTATCTGTGCTCTATGGTGGAACGGTATGCTGTGCTCTATGGTGAAACGGGATGCTGTGCTCTATGGTGGAACGGTGTGCTGTGCTCTATGGTGGAACGGTATGCTGTGCTCTATGGTGGAACGGTATGCTGTGCTCTATGGTGGAACGGTGTGCTGTGCTCTATGGTGGAACGGTGTGCTGTGCTCTATGGTGGAACGGTGTGCTGTGCTCTATGGTGGAACGGTGTGCTGTGCTCTATGGTGGAACGGTGTGCTGTGCTCTCTGGTGGAACGGTATGCTGTGCTCTCTGGTGGAACGGTATGCTGTGCTCTCTGGTGGAACGGTATGCTGTGCTCTCTGGTGGAACGGGATGCTGTGCTCTATGGTGATATTTTAGAATCTTTGAGGCACATGCACATTTATCTGTGCTCTATGGTGGAACGGTATGCTGTGCTCTATGGCGGAACGGGATGCTGTGCTCTATGGTGGAACGGGATGCTGTGCTCTATGGTGATATTTTATAATCATTGAGGCACATGCACATTTATCTGTGCTCTATGGTGGAACGGTATGCTGTGCTCTATGGTGGAACGGGATGCTGTGCTCTATGGTTGAACGGGATGCTGTGCTCTATGGCAGCGGTTCTCAATCCTGGTCCTCGCGACCCACCGCTCTGCATATTTTGTGTATCTCTCTTGTTTAACACACCTGATTTAAATCTCTAGCTCATTAGAAAAGAGCTTAATGAATGAACCGCGTTCCGATTGACGTGTTCCCTGAACTGTGTTCATTGCTCTCTACTCCCTGCACACATGAAATCGGCTGACGTTAATTTAAGAACACGAAGAACAAAATTTACTACGGAAGATTGAAGGGTAATTTAACCGTAATTTTGAGATTTGCGCAACATTATCCACATTTCGAATGGGATTTATGGCAGAATATCTAGTGATGTTTACTTCGCAGGGCTCTTATGGGCGTATTAAACAAACCTCCGAAGCGGTAGGAGAAGCATACAAAATATGCAGAGCAGGGGATCGCGAGGACCAGGATTGGGAACCGCTGCTCTATGGTGGAACGGTATGCTGTGCTCTATGGTGGAACGGTATGCTGTGCTCTATGGTGGAACGGTATGCTGTGCTCTATGGTGGAACGGTATGCTGTGCTCTATGGTGGAACGGTATGCTGTGCTCTATGGTGGAACGGTATGCTGTGCTCTATGGTGGAACGGTATGCTGTGCTCTATGGTGGAACGGTATGCTGTGCTCTATGGTGGAACGGTATGCTGTGCTCTATGGTGGAACGGGATGCTGTGCTCTATGGTGATATTTTAGAATCATTGAGGAACATGCACATTTATCTGTGCTCTCTGGTGGAACGGGATGCTGTGCTCTCTGGTGGAACGGGATGCTGTGCTCTCTGGTGGAACGGGATGCTGTGCTCTCTGGTGGAACGGGATGCTGTGCTCTCTGGTGGAACGGGATGCTGTGCTCTCTGGTGGAACGGGATGCTGTGCTCTCTGGTGGAACGGGATGCTGTGCTCTCTGGTGGAACGGGATGCTGTGCTCTCTGGTGGAACGGGATGCTGTGCTCTCTGGTGGAACGGGATGCTGTGCTCTCTGGTGGAACGGGATGCTGTGCTCTCTGGTGGAACGGGATGCTGTGCTCTCTGGTGGAACGGGATGCTGTGCTCTCTGGTGGAACGGGATGCTGTGCTCTCTGGTGGAACGGGATGCTGTGCTCTCTGGTGGAACGGGATGCTGTGCTCTCTGGTGGAACGGGATGCTGTGCTCTCTGGTGATATTTTAGAATCTTTGAGGCACATGCACATTTATCTGTGCTCTATGGTGGAACGGTGTGCTGTGCTCTATGGTGGAACGGTGTGCTGTGCTCTCTGGTGATATTTTAGAATCTTTGAGGCACATGCACATTTATCTGTGCTCTATGGTGGAACGGTGTGCTGTGCTCTATGGTGGAACGGTGTGCTGTGCTCTATGGTGGAACGGTATGCTGTGTTCTATGGTGGAACGGTATGCTGCGCTCTATGGTGGAACGGGATGCTGCGCTCTCTGGTGGAACGGTATGCTGCGCTCTATGGTGAAACGGTATGCTGCGCTCTATGGTGAACGGTATGCTGCGCTCTATGGTGGAACGGGATGCTGCGCTCTATGGTGGAATGGGATGCTGTGCAATCTGGTGATATTTTAGAATCATTGAGGCACATGCACATTTATCTGTGCTCTATGGTAAAACGGTATGCCGTGCTCTCTGGCGGAACGGGATGCCGTGCTCTCTGGCGGAACGGGATGCCGCGCTCTCTGGCGGAACGGGATGCCGCGCTCTCTGGCGGAACGGGATGCCGCGCTCTCTGGCGGAACGGGATGCCGCGCTCTCTGGCGGAACGGGATGCCGCGCTCTCTGGCGGAACGGGATGCCGCGCTCTCTGGCGGAACGGGATGCCGCGCTCTCTGGCGGAACGGGATGCCGCGCTCTCTGGCGGAACGGGATGCCGCGCTCTCTGGCGGAACGGGATGCCGCGCTCTCTGGCGGAACGGGATGCCGCGCTCTCTGGCGGAACGGGATGCCGCGCTCTCTGGCGGAACGGGATGCCGCGCTCTCTGGCGGAACGGGATGCCGCGCTCTCTGGCGGAACGGGATGCCGCGCTCTCTGGCGGAACGGGATGCCGCGCTCTCTGGCGGAACGGGATGCCGCGCTCTCTGGCGGAACGGGATGCCGCGCTCTCTGGCGGAACGGGATGCCGCGCTCTCTGGCGGAACGGGATGCCGCGCTCTCTGGCGGAACGGGATGCCGCGCTCTCTGGCGGAACGGGATGCCGCGCTCTCTGGCGGAACGGGATGCCGCGCTCTCTGGCGGAACGGGATGCCGCGCTCTCTGGCGGAACGGGATGCCGCGCTCTCTGGCGGAACGGGATGCCGCGCTCTCTGGCGGAACGGGATGCCGCGCTCTCTGGCGGAACGGGATGCCGCGCTCTCTGGCGGAACGGGATGCCGCGCTCTCTGGCGGAACGGGATGCCGCGCTCTCTGGCGGAACGGGATGCCGCGCTCTCTGGCGGAACGGGATGCCGCGCTCTCTGGCGGAACGGGATGCCGCGCTCTCTGGCGGAACGGGATGCCGCGCTCTCTGGCGGAACGGGATGCCGCGCTCTCTGGCGGAACGGGATGCCGCGCTCTCTGGCGGAACGGGATGCCGCGCTCTCTGGCGGAACGGGATGCCGCGCTCTCTGGCGGAACGGGATGCCGCGCTCTCTGGCGGAACGGGATGCCGCGCTCTCTGGCGGAACGGGATGCCGCGCTCTCTGGCGGAACGGGATGCCGCGCTCTCTGGCGGAACGGGATGCCGCGCTCTCTGGCGGAACGGGATGCCGCGCTCTCTGGCGGAACGGGATGCCGCGCTCTCTGGCGGAACGGGATGCCGCGCTCTCTGGCGGAACGGGATGCCGCGCTCTCTGGCGGAACGGGATGCCGCGCTCTCTGGCGGAACGGGATGCCGCGCTCTCTGGCGGAACGGGATGCCGCGCTCTCTGGCGGAACGGGATGCCGCGCTCTCTGGCGGAACGGGATGCCGCGCTCTCTGGCGGAACGGGATGCCGCGCTCTCTGGCGGAACGGGATGCCGCGCTCTCTGGCGGAACGGGATGCCGCGCTCTCTGGCGGAACGGGATGCCGCGCTCTCTGGCGGAACGGGATGCCGCGCTCTCTGGCGGAACGGGATGCCGCGCTCTCTGGCGGAACGGGATGCCGCGCTCTCTGGCGGAACGGGATGCCGCGCTCTCTGGCGGAACGGGATGCCGCGCTCTCTGGCGGAACGGGATGCCGCGCTCTCTGGCGGAACGGGATGCCGCGCTCTCTGGCGGAACGGGATGCCGCGCTCTCTGGCGGAACGGGATGCCGCGCTCTCTGGCGGAACGGGATGCCGCGCTCTCTGGCGGAACGGGATGCCGCGCTCTCTGGCGGAACGGGATGCCGCGCTCTCTGGCGGAACGGGATGCCGCGCTCTCTGGCGGAACGGGATGCCGCGCTCTCTGGCGGAACGGGATGCCGCGCTCTCTGGCGGAACGGGATGCCGCGCTCTCTGGCGGAACGGGATGCCGCGCTCTCTGGCGGAACGGGATGCCGCGCTCTCTGGCGGAACGGGATGCCGCGCTCTCTGGCGGAACGGGATGCCGCGCTCTCTGGCGGAACGGGATGCCGCGCTCTCTGGCGGAACGGGATGCCGCGCTCTCTGGCGGAACGGGATGCCGCGCTCTCTGGCGGAACGGGATGCCGCGCTCTCTGGCGGAACGGGATGCCGCGCTCTCTGGCGGAACGGGATGCCGCGCTCTCTGGCGGAACGGGATGCCGCGCTCTCTGGCGGAACGGGATGCCGCGCTCTCTGGCGGAACGGGATGCCGCGCTCTCTGGCGGAACGGGATGCCGCGCTCTCTGGCGGAACGGGATGCCGCGCTCTCTGGCGGAACGGGATGCCGCGCTCTCTGGCGGAACGGGATGCCGCGCTCTCTGGCGGAACGGGATGCCGCGCTCTCTGGCGGAACGGGATGCCGCGCTCTCTGGCGGAACGGGATGCCGCGCTCTCTGGCGGAACGGGATGCCGCGCTCTCTGGCGGAACGGGATGCCGCGCTCTCTGGCGGAACGGGATGCCGCGCTCTCTGGCGGAACGGGATGCCGCGCTCTCTGGCGGAACGGGATGCCGCGCTCTCTGGCGGAACGGGATGCCGCGCTCTCTGGCGGAACGGGATGCCGCGCTCTCTGGCGGAACGGGATGCCGCGCTCTCTGGCGGAACGGGATGCCGCGCTCTCTGGCGGAACGGGATGCCGCGCTCTCTGGCGGAACGGGATGCCGCGCTCTCTGGCGGAACGGGATGCCGCGCTCTCTGGCGGAACGGGATGCCGCGCTCTCTGGCGGAACGGGATGCCGCGCTCTCTGGCGGAACGGGATGCCGCGCTCTCTGGCGGAACGGGATGCCGCGCTCTCTGGCGGAACGGGATGCCGCGCTCTCTGGCGGAACGGGATGCCGCGCTCTCTGGCGGAACGGGATGCCGCGCTCTCTGGCGGAACGGGATGCCGCGCTCTCTGGCGGAACGGGATGCCGCGCTCTCTGGCGGAACGGGATGCCGCGCTCTCTGGCGGAACGGGATGCCGCGCTCTCTGGCGGAACGGGATGCCGCGCTCTCTGGCGGAACGGGATGCCGCGCTCTCTGGCGGAACGGGATGCCGCGCTCTCTGGCGGAACGGGATGCCGCGCTCTCTGGCGATATTTTAGAATCTTTGAGGCACATGCACATTTATCTGTGCTCTATGGTGGAACGGTATGCTGTGCTCTATGGTGGAACGGTATGCTGTGCTCTATGGTGGAACGGTATGCTGTGCTCTATGGTGGAACGGTATGCTGTGCTCTATGGTGGAACGGTATGCTGTGCTCTATGGTGGAACGGTATGCTGTGCTCTATGGTGGAACGGTATGCTGTGCTCTATGGTGGAACGGTATGCTGTGCTCTATGGTGGAACGGTATGCTGTGCTCTATGGTGGAACGGTATGCTGTGCTCTATGGTGGAACGGTATGCTGTGCTCTATGGTGGAACGGTATGCTGTGCTCTATGGTGGAACGGTATGCTGTGCTCTATGGTGGAACGGTATGCTGTGCTCTATGGTGGAACGGGATGCTGTGCTCTATGGTGGAACGGGATGCTGTGCTCTATGGTGGAACGGGATGCTGTGCTCTATGGTGGAACGGGATGCTGTGCTCTATGGCAGCGGTTCTCAATCCTGGTCCTCGCGACCCACCGCTCTGCATATTTTGTGTATCTCTCTTGTTTAACACACCTGATTTAAATCTCTAGCTCATTAGAAGAGAGCTTAATGAATGAACCGCGTTCCGATTGACGTGTTCCCTGAACTGTGTTCATTGCTCTCTACTCCCTGCACACATGAAATCGGCTGACGTTAATTTAAGAACACGAAGAACAAAACTTACTACGGAAGATTGAAGGGTAATTTAACCGTAATTTTGAGATTTGCGCAACATTATCCACATTTCGAACGGGATTTATGGCAGAATATCTGGTGATGTTTACTTCGCAGGGCTCTTATGGGCGTATTAAACAAACCTCCGAAGCGGTAGGAGAAGCATACAAAATATGCAGAGCAGGGGGTCGCGAGTACCAGGATTGGGATGCTGTGCTCTATGGTGGAACGGGATGCTGTGCTCTATGGTGGAACGGGATGCTGTGCTCTATGGTGGAACGGGATGCTGTGCTCTATGGTGGAACGGGATGCTGTGCTCTCTGGTGATATTTTAGAATCATTGAGGCACATGCACATTTATCTGTGCTCTATGGTGGAACGGTATGCTGTGCTCTATGGTGATATTTTAGAATCTTTGAGGCACATGCACATTTATCTGTGCTCTCTGGTGGAACGGTATGCTGTGCTCTCTGGTGGAACGGTATGCTGTGCTCTATGGTGGAACGGTATGCTGTGCTCTATGGTGGAACGGTATGCTGTGCTCTATGGTGGAACGGTATGCTGTGCTCTATGGTGGAACGGTATGCTGTGCTCTATGGTGGAACGGGATGCTGTGCTCTATGGTGGAACGGGATGCTGTGCTCTATGGTGGAACGGGATGCTGTGCTCTATGGTGGAACGGGATGCTGTGCTCTCTGGTGATATTTTAGAATCATTGAGGCACATGCACATTTATCTGTGCTCTATGGTGGAACGGTATGCTGTGCTCTATGGTGATATTTTAGAATCTTTGAGGCACATGCACATTTATCTGTGCTCTCTGGTGGAACGGTATGCTGTGCTCTCTGGTGGAACGGTATGCTGTGCTCTATGGTGGAACGGTATGCTGTGCTCTATGGTGGAACGGTATGCTGTGCTCTATGGTGGAACGGGACGCTGTGCCCTGCGGTGGAACGGAACGGGACGCTGTGCCCTGACTGATTCAAGTCCTGCAGTTTTTAAGGTTCACAAAATTCACTCCAATACTCAAAACTTTAGCAGTCTCGAAGGTTAAATGGTCTATTTGGAAGACTGAGAGTCCTGATTCAAATCATGTGACTTTTAAAGTGTTTGGTCATATAAAAGGAGAAATGTTTTTATTTTCAGTGCCTTATATTTCAGGTTCACATCCCCACATTTTTAAGTTCTTAATCATATAAAACACACAAATGCAAAAAATCAATCAAAAAAAATCTGCAATACTCCACTGGCTCAGAGGCTCAAAGGATGAATGTTCGACTTCAATTCTTAAAACTTTAAAATCGAAGGACTGAAAAAGAACTTTGTCATAATATAATAGGCTAAACTTCACTCACAAAAGTTTTTGCCGACAAGCTACAGGTTCAGTGGGTGGATGGATAAACTTTCGACTTGGACTCACTACTATAAAACGCACAAACGCCAAACCTCACTCAAAAAAAGAAAGTGTCAGAAACCGAAACGGAGAAAAGGTGTGCCGCGTGCGTGCACCGCTTGCTTGCGTGCCATCGCTTGCTTGCGATCTAGATCGTTTTCTATCTTAATATAGTGTGGGGATTTTATTGTACTTTTTTTTCCCTGTTTGTTTGTTTCTTCCATTCATCTTACGACCATGCCACATTCCGGCTCCCGGACCCCCAGGTCTCTTTTGCTGTGTGTTTTGTAACATTTATTATTGCCTGTTGTGTGAGCATCCCAGCGGGGTCACGACCTTCACTCACCATTTTTGCAGTGTCTGTAGGGTGTGTGATGATACATATATCTAACAGTCTGATATAGATTGGCTTCATTTACTTTGGTGACTGTTTATAGTTTTTAAATAAAAGAATGAACATTTTTGCCATGCTTTTTTCTTTAGATTGTCTTGCACACTTCATAAAGAAATCATTCATCTGTTTGTGTTGCAAAATAAAAAGGGCTCAGACTTCATAACCTCTGATCTAAGTCGCACACGCCCGGGCCGTCATGGACAGGTGAAAATCAAGACAAATGACTTTAAGGCGATTCAGTGGGAAATAAACTCTACACAAATGCTCAATGATTTACTGATTGGAGAATTTCGGGTGCGAAATAAACACCGTACAAACCGTATACCACCAACATTTTATTTTATATAAAGTTTTCTCGTTGTTATAGCAAATTTTGTGACGTGAAGGAAAGCTGTTATTCTCAGATTTTATAATATTTTTAACTTAAATTTTTAAAATCAATGAATCGCTCCCGTAAATTATTCATTGTGACAGATTTAAAGGTGAAAAAAAATTATAAACTTGCATCCTGAGATTGTTGATACTTGAATACAAATCACAAAAACTATCATCAAAAAAAAAAAACGCATCATCTTTACATGTATTTTGTATGAACAGGTGATTTTGTCAATTGTCATTTAGCAGACGCTTTGTAAATCGCTGGTTTAAACTAAAGCATAAAAATAAAAAAAATAAATAAAAAAAAGCTAGAACACAACCTGTTGAAAGAAAGGGTTAGTGTTTATTTTAAGTCAAAAACGGTTGTCATGTAAATACCCATGATCCATGTTACTCTAGTGCAAATTCACTGGGGTTGGACTTGAGTCTTTATTTGAATATCACAAATTCCTTGATTCAGAGTTTGACAGGTTCATTCCTTTTCTTAAACCTCTTTGTTGAAATCACACTGCTTTTAAGCACCATTACTCACGAAAAAACCTGCACTTAATGTATGAAGTTTGATGGTTTAGGGGTTGAATGTTCTGTTTTCGTAATAAGACTTTGGATTTGTTCTGGGTTCTTTGACTTTCAAACACATACTAAAAACACATAGGCTCAGGGGGTCAAGCTCTTGCCTTTCAGGTAAGAAAGTCTTTAAATCTCATTCAAAGCTCTACAGAAAATTAATAGAAAACAAAGAACCCAGAGAAAATTATATCAAACCTTTGCAAACTCAACAACTCTGGGTTTAAATGGTCTTGGTTCAAATCTCACTGTTTTAAGCCTTGACATTGCATTAGACAAATCCAGCAGTTTTTAAGGTTCTACGATCATATAAAACAGAAAACCTCACCTGAAAACCTCACCTTAAAAAGTCAGTTCAGCTAAATCAGAACTACACAAGTGAGTACGGCTCAATGGCTCTGTGATATGAGCACTGACACTGGTGCAAATGGTCTTGAGTTCAATCCCAGGCTCTGACATTTTAAGTGTCTACTAATATCTCCTATTCAGTCTTGGTTTAAAGAATAACACATATATGCGGACGGAGAACAGTTTCAAGTGTCCCTGGCACGGTGGCTCTGGGGGATGAGCACTTACAATGAGAACATGAAGTCAAGGGTTCAAGGCTGGTAACTGACACTTTTAAACTCGTTTGAAAAATAGATAAATACGCCCAGAGAACTGTGTATAACATCCAGGGCCCAGTGGCTGAGGGGTAAGAGCTTTGAGACTGAAACAAGTGATAACAGGTTCAAGCCTTGGCTCAGACACTCTAAGTGCTCAATCACATCTCTTATGCGCAACTTGTTTAAAAAAAAGATAAATACGCCCGGAGAACTGGCATATATGTGAAGGACCCAATGGCTCAGTTGGAAGAGCACTGGAACTAGATCAGAAAGTCTAGGGTTCAAAGCCAGCGCATGACTGGAATCAAGCCGGGTGGACCGGAGGATGGAGCCTGTGAGCCCGGGAGGACGGAGCCGGGAGGACGGAGCCGGGACGACGGAGCCGGGAGGACGGGACGACGGAGCCGGGAGGACGGAGCCTGGGAGGACGGAGCCTGGAGCCTGGGAGGACGGAGCCGGGAGGACGGAGCCTGGGAGGACGGAGCCTGGAGCCTGGGAGGACGAAGCCGGGAGGACGGAGCCTGGGAGGACGGAGCCTGGGAGGACGGAGCCTGGGAGGACGGAGCCTGGGAGGACGGGAGGACGGAGCCTGGGAGAACGGAGCCTGGGAGGACGGGAGCCTCGGAGGAGGGGAGGACGGAGCCGGGAGGATGGAGCCGGGAGGACGGAGCAACACATGAAGATATCCAAACCGTGAAAGGGGGAGACGTTGGAGCGTGTCTCCCCCGAGGTTCAAGAGTGCAGGCACAAGGGGTTATACACCAGAAGCAGCCAAAATTTTACCAAAATACTTAGTTCAATAGAACTGTGTTTCTCTTTAAACCCCCCCCTGTAAAAAGCAAATTTTCCACTCGTCTCCGCTGGTAGCGCCTCGTCTCGTCTCCGCTGGTAGCGCCTCGTCTCGTCTCCGCTGGTAGCGCCTCGTCTCGGCTGGTAGCGCCTCGTCTCGTCTCCGCTGGTAGCGCCTCGTCTCGTCTCCGCTGGTAGCGCCTCGTCTCGGCTGGTAGCGCCTCGTCTTGACTCCGCTGGTAGCTCCTCGTCTCGCCTCGTCTGGTAGCGTCTCGTCTCCGCTGGTAGCGCCTCGTCTCGTCTCCGCTGGTAACGCCTCATCTCATCTCCGCTGGTAGCGCCTCGTCTCGACTGGTAGCTCCTCGTCTCGTCTCCGCTGGTAGCGCCTCGTCTCCGCTGGTAGCGCCTCGTCTCCGCTCCGCTGGTAGCGCCTCGTCTCGTCTCCGCTGGTAGCGCCTCGTCTCCGCTCCGCTGGTAGCGCCTCGTCTCGTCTGCTCCGCTGGTAGCGCCTCGTCTCATCTGCTCCGCTGGTAGCACCTCATCTCTGCTCCGCTGGTAGCATCTCGACTCCTCCGCCACTCTTAGCTGAACCCAGCCTTCAGATACAGGTCTATACCTGGCCTCAAACCCCAGACCTCTTGATCTTAGAGTAGTGTTCCTTAACACTGAGCCATTGGGCACTGCATGACCAAAGGAGTCCTCCTGGTAATTTTATAATTGTTATTGAAACCTGAAACACATGAAATGTGAGCAATGACACAAAGTAAGCCTTGAAACCTCAACTACCATACCCAGTGATTCTTACCCCTGAGGCAAAGGACTCTGCATGTCAGAATCACTTCTCCTGGTAATTTAATCATTTTTTTTTACACATACCTGGACCACATAAGAAATTTGAAATATCTCCCAAAGCTGGATTTGAACCCTGAGCTACCAAGCCCTGGTCAAGCGCACATTACCACCAGACCACTGGTCCCCGCAAGTTACAAACACGTCTGGTATAGATGTTTGCAATAATGCCTATATACTGTGAAAACCTAATTATATAGGTCTATACTTTATGTGTGAGAAACGTATATTATCAACTACAGCCTATCTTTTTGGACCACCAAACCTTTCATACCACCAAACAATTACACCACCATGAGGTGCAGTTGGATTATCCTACTTCCAGGGTAAATTTTTATGAAACGTCCAAAATGTTTCTGCCACCATGTGTCTTACATCATATATTTTTAGAATCTAGTCAATGTAGTCTATAAGAATATTTTACTACCTGCTGGAGTACAACTAGATTTAATTCAGCCTTTTTTGTGGCTACGAGGCCAGGCTGACCTGCACATGAACGCCGGAGGGCGTGAATATCTGGAGAGACCACACCGAAACAGAGACACACGAGCATGAATGACAAATCAGGACAGGATAGATGTCCCACAACTGTTTTCCCTTCAAAGTCGTATGACTCTTACCAGAGACTTAATCCCTGGAGCCTTTGGTTTATGGAATATCACTTACATAACAATTCATATATAATGTTAAAGGGACAGTTCACCCAAAATGGAAAATCCTATCATAATTTACTTGCATAGATAACCGAGAAATATATTTGGAAGAATGTCTGCAATTTTCAGTTCGGAGAAATCATTCACTTGCATCGTAAAAAAAAAGATTCTGTATTTATTGTTTTGTTGCAAAGAAAATTCGATATTTCGTTACTTTAGGAAAACAAACTGGGGTACTTGGGTACCTTTGACTAAATAATTCTTCCTACTATGGTAGTCAAGGATGTTCCACAATTGAAAACTGCTAACATTCTTCCAAATATCTGTGGTGACTGGATCATTGAGAGGAAAGCCATAAACGCCCTCACTCCCTTTTGTCCTGGTTTCTATATACTATCATCAAGAGACCATAGCTACCTGGCTCCAGAGTTCTGGTTTTAGGTCTTGAACTCTCACCGAGAGTGTGGTAACCCTTTGAAGCTTTGGTTTCTCTGTAGGATATCTACGACTCCTAAGGATTGGTGAGAACTTAACATCTGAGGCTAACCAGAGAAACTTCTCTAACACATAGAAACTTATGTGATTTAAACCATCCTTTTCTATAAATGTATCAAAATGTCTAGGTTGTGTGTTGGCGTTCGTGCCATTTTAGATATACAAGTTTTGATTTAGGGTTCAATTGATAGATTTGGTCTTTCGGCCAATCAGAATCATGTTCGAAACGTAGCGTTGATATTTATTATTAAGGTCACCTGTGTGATGGAAACGGCTATGTTATGAGAGACATTTGCTAGTCTCCCTTTCCAATTTTCATTTCAATTGATATTCGTCCAAAGTTTCAGTAGCAGTTTATAGATGATGTTTAACAATTATTTAAGAAACCACTCAATTCGCTTCGTCTTCAGGAGCAGTGGGGATTATTTGCATCTGCTTTTTATGAAAGATCTTACAATCTGCATCAATCAGGTCCTGCACTTTATCTCTCTTAACAGTCAGCTTTTGTTGCCGGAGTTTGGGAGGAGACGTGAACTGATATGGTTGTCAGTCAGCATCAGAATTTCTTGCATTTGATGTTTGTTTTTTTCTTAAAATATTTTTGCAAAGTAGCCTATAATAATCCAATAGTTTTTGTTTATTCGTATTTTTCTTTTATAGCCCTAATGTGGAATGACACTTTTCAATGAACTGTTTTACATTAGATTCTTTTAGCAGTCAGTTATTGGGCTTAGTAATATAGGCTGTACATGAAGGGAGGGGACTATTTTTCCTTCCTTTGTTTGACTCAATTTTATATTAAGTTGTATTGTGCTTTTTATAATTTGTCTTGCTTTTTAATAAAATACATTTTGACTATTTAGTTTGTGCAATAGTGAAAAAGCATGTTCAGTATTATTCGGCAAAGTGTTTCAAATCAAGTTTGGCTTCGGCCAAGAATTATTGTTTCGGTGCATCCCTAGTCCGATGGACACTCATCCAGTTTGTATTAGGAAAGGTGCACCTCTAAGGAAACCAAAAAATAAATATGTTGATCCCAATAATATAAAATGATCTTGATTTGTTTGATCAAAATCTAAATGAAAAAAATCCATATTTTCCTGTAGCTCAAAATTGGTGTCATGTTTTCAATTTAGAAAACTTGTGCATGCCAAATGGCTGAAGAAAATGACAATACAATTTTGCCTTGCTCCACTTTTTCACAGAAGAATTAATTTCTCAGAGAAAAGGGTTTTTATACATCAAGTTGGATATTTATACTTGTCTGTAACACAACAGAGTAGAGAAATGGTTAGTTACTCTGTGAATGACAAATATTTACACATGAAAACATTCTCCAAAAAACATTCATACACAACCGCAGAACAATTCGATTTTACAGTGTAATCTTGGTATTTCACAGTCCCATCATTGTGAAATTGTGCTTATGATGGTCTCTTGTAGTATTGGGAGAACTGCACCATGATGTTTTACTACTGTGTCAGTCAGTATATGCTGGATGGGGTTATTTCAGCTATCCTGGAGCAGGTCATAGGAACCACTGGATGTCACTTCATGCTTGTCCTCCTATTGCAAAAGATAACAAGGACCTATTCCAATATGTGTACTTTATGCTATAAATGGTGACGTAAAAGCTGTGTTTTTCAGCAATTTACAATATATGAAATGCTGTTTGTTTGCGTGTTAGACTCGCTGACCGGTGGTGCTTGGTCTTTTGGTGCAGGGGTGGATTCGTACACAGGGTTAGTGATGTTCGGGCTTGGTTCTGATGGGTTAGCTTCAACTCCTTCATCCTCCTAGAAAGGTAATATATGAAAGTTATAAAATGTTAAAACGCACACTGAACACAAGCGTATGAGATAAGGCTCACCTTAAAGTAGTGGAACTGAAACGGCTTTGTTTTATGAGTATAGAAATTGTATCCCACAAATCCGCCCGCTGCGAATAGGATGATGAGGACCAGTGCACCAATGACCACTCCTGCCTTATGAGCCGGGTGGAGGGTTGGAGGGGGAAGCGGAGGAGCTTTCAACGGGCCCTGCAGGACATGGATGACCCCATTGGATGCAAAGATGTCATAGTCGATGACGTACTGATCGTCGATGTATCCCGAGGAGGTCTAAAGCAGAGAGTTAAGTATCCAATTAAAATTCAATCATCAATTTGACCACAGAGTGAGAATCTAAAGATCAGTATTTGAATTGGATTCAATAAATGTGAAATATATTCTTACCGCTGTCTGAGGATTCTGGAGATCAGGCACTCGGGTGATGGTCAAGCTTTGACCCAGTCGAGTCCTAATGTGAGTGATATTAATAAGTGCCTGCAATATCAAAGCCCTTCCGTCCAGTAGATGATGCTCTATGTCTCTGCTGCTCAATGTCTGTTCAACACAAGATACATTAATATGAAAAATATCCAAATAATACACTACAATTGGGTTAGGTGGGTGTGAACTTTGTGGTCACCTGGTTGCTATATAGACCATTGTTGTCAGGAACAAACAGTGTGGACTGGATTGTAATGTTGCTAATGCGATTCACAAACTCTTTTCCGGATGCAGAAAAACTTGAATAATTTTGGATTTGCTGCAGAACACAAAGAGTAGATCTTTTGAGTGCATTCAGACTTCAATCCAAAACATTCATTCGAACAAGCGATACTTACAGAATAGAAGTTGGAGAAGGTTGGTGTGGTTGACAGGACTTGCAGGAGGTTTCCTGTACATGAGTATCCATCACCAATGTAGCCAGTCTTACATTCGCACTTCACGTCTGAAACACACCGTTGACACAACCATAAAGTCGAAAAGTAAAGATTGTTTTGTAGCTATCCAACAGTGACGCCTACCGTTCACTCGATAGCAGAAAACGTCCCACGTCTCGCTGAGGTTATTGCGTGTGCCGTAGTCCACAATTCCCACGTGTCCGAAGCCGCATTTCGGGTTAGAAAAGCTCATGGGATATGCCACCCTGGCTTTCTCGAGCCATCCCGCTGCACACAAGTTATACCCCGCCTGCAACACAAACGCAAAAGAGAAGACACTCAATAGACATACTAACAGGTACACGAGAAGTCGTGCGTTTTCATGTAAAAGCACCACCTGCTGGGCATAGGAAAGCTGTATGTAGGTTGCGATGGTGCCTCCTGCTTCTTTGCAGGCCTCCAGTGCCATGGTGTAGTTCAGCTTGTATACTCCAATTGGGGAACGATAGTGAAAAACTCCCAATGATTTGTCTAAAAAAACAAGATTTACATTGTACGTACAATGTATTCAACATTAAGTTCGCACAAAAAAGAAAATTCTGCCATTTACTCCCCTTGATTTGTTGGAAATCTTTATACATGTCTTTGTTCTTATGAACACAGAGAGAGATATTTGGAAGAATGCTTGTAACCAGTTCTTGGCTACCATTGATGACTATAGGTGGAAAAATGACAAAGTGAACCAGAATTTTTTTCTGTCCTACATTCTTCAAAATATCTCAGTAATTTTTTCCTACTATGATCATCAAGGTGGCCAAGAACTGTTTGGTTACATGCATTCATCCAAATATCTTTCAGTGTTCATCAGAACAAAGACATTAATACAGATTTGGAACAACTAGTAACATTAAGTGAATGAAGACAGAATTTCCGATACAAAAACTGTTGCTTTTAATGCAATATTGGTGAAAGCATTATCTGTTAAATTTTTATTGTATGACTAATACAAACCCTCGTGGTGCAGATCTGTACACTGAGCATCTGAATGACAATGTCTGTAATCCTGCAGACAGCGATTGACCGGCAACAGCTTCAGTTCGCACTCAATCCCATCACCGATGTAGTTGTCTTTACACTCACATTTCCTCTTGTCCTTTCGAAATAGAACATACCATGTGTTAACTTCATATTTCTATCCATGCATTCATCTATCATTAAACTATAATTAAAGACAAATGCCCGCTCACAGGTCCAGTCATCGTGCAGGTGGCATGCTCGTGACACCCCCCGTTGTCATCAGCTACGCAAGGGTCGATCGGTGTGCACACAAACCCATCGCCGGAGTAACTTTTGAGACAAGCGCAGCTCACTTTCTCCTCCTTCTGAGTGCACTTAGCATCCTTCGAACAACCACCATTCCAGTACTTGCACATGTCGGCCGCTGCAGAAAAGAGAGGTTAGGAAGTGCAAACCAAAGCACAGAAAGTATGGGCTACGAATATTAATGTTACCTCAATTTCTGAATGGCAGAAAGTAAACAGTTTTTTTTAAACAGATACACAATCTTGTTTTGGAGATAGTTTATCAATATTTATGGCTTGTTTCCCAGAATAAATTAACTAAGCTGAGATATTTTTGAAATATTTAATTCTAGTTTCAGATGTCATTTTGTTTCTTTAATGAAACAAGCCGATTTGGACAAAATAGGACAAGGAATTGTATGTTCCCCCAAAGTTTATGGTGACATCCTCATGTTTGCACCTGTACAGGTGATACCATCTCCTTCATAGAAGGGTTTACAGACGCAGGTATTGTTCTCCATACAGACAGCTTTCTTATGGCAAGCGGGACTGCAAACAGGAACATCAGCTGAAACGTAAGAGACGGAATCAGAGTAAGGTTTTCCATTTTCTACTTTTTTTTTATTTAATCCCAAAACCAAAAGAGTAAAGTCTGTACCTAATTTGTTTTCACAACGAGAACCCGTCCAGCCCTCGTCACAGAAACACGAACCGGTACCTTTCATCCCTTGATCACATGAACCGTGTTCTGTGCAATTACAGGCTAAAGAAACAGGAAGAGGAAACAAAGCACATTGAAGAATGTTGTCTTATTCCACAGAGAGTACCTGGATGTTGTTGCTTTGAAAAGCTCACCTGTGCAGTCTGGTCCAAAATGTCCGTCCACACACAGCTCGCATGCTACACCTGTAAATCCAGCATCACAGGTGCAGGTGCCATTTCCTAAATGATCCTCATCACACTTACCATGGCTACTGCAGGGGGAGCCTGGACCTCCAGGACATGCTGGAGAACAGGTAATGAACACCTTATTTTCAGCTGGTTACTCGCTGACATGTTTTTCTTTTTTACATACAGCCGTGGGAAAATTAAGAAACCATTTCAAAATTATTTTCAGATTTTTTCTGAAATATGTGTTTGGGTAAAATCATTTGAACTCCCAACAATATTTCTCCCAAATTTCTGATAAAAATATTGTTTCTATTTACATTTAAATCATTAAAAATATAAACTAGTGAAACTGAAAAAATACAGACGAGGCATCTTTTCTTTTCATCTTTTCTTGCCAAATACTGCAAAGTTCATATTCACTTTTAAGCAATACAACAGTTAACGTCAAACATCTTTTGGTGATAATCTGGGCCTGTATGTATAAAACTTCTCACAAATATTTTTTTGACACTTTTAAGAGCATTTTTAAGAAGTAGGACTTTTTAAGAGTAGGAGCCTTATAAAGAAGCTAAAAGCAACCTCCAGTAAAGTTTAAGAAGGATTATTAAGGTTTTGACTTAAGTGTTGTAATTTAAGGACCACAATGATTTAAACACAAAAACCTCTCGATCAGCCAATAGGGAGCCTGCAAGGGTGAAGTCACAGAAGCATGGCACCATTCACTCATGACTGAATTAAGACATTATATTACTTTATATATACACCTGTCAGCTGCAATCCATAACTTATTTGGACAAAATAACTATAGAAAAATATAGTAAATATAGTTATAAGACATGCCTTCCCCTGATTCACAACGGTAAGCTTGTGATAGTTATTGAGCTGTACGATTTTACACCGGTTAACTAACTTGCAAATTCAATTTTCGAACAGAGATGGCGACAGAGATGCAAAAGTAAAAACATATTTTTTACAGTTGATGCCTTTATTGTAAGAATAAGAGTAGAATTAAGTAGTTTTTAGAATTTTGACACATTTGAAAGTAAAATTTTACTCCAAGCAGCTTTATACATACGGGCCCTGATATGTTTATCACAGTTTTCATGCGTTTTGTTGCTGTCAGTCTTTCACATTGCTGTTGTATGACTTTTTCACTCCTGAGCTTTGATTTTGTTCAACAGACACTGGACTTGAATGGCCACAATACATCTAGAAAGTCTCTAAATTTTCCACGTCTGTATATGTACATGTATGCAAACAATGTAAATAATACAGCACAACACTGCGTACCAAGACAGTCTCTGCCGAAGTACCCTGAACAGCATTTTGGCTTCCAAATGACCATAGTACATATGGATTGGCATCCATCAAAATCAGCCACGTAGTGATTAGTCAGGTCACACTTTTGTTCATGCTAGATTGTAAACACAAAATGTTACAAAATTCTGTCGTGAAAGGATGTTTGTTTACTTTCCAACCTTAAAAGCAACTCAAGGCATCTAATGACGACAGACTAAGATACAGCAAAGGTGAACCGCACGTTTTACCTTCGGCCTGCTTCCAGGTGGGCAGTCGGAGGAAGTACGTCCACATCTTCTGCATGGCAACTGTTAAAACGAAACATAAAAATAAACGCATCTAGTGATAAACTAGAGACTACACTTACTGTAAAATCCAAACTGTAGAGTAGGATTGCTTTCATCACTTCATCTTTAATACTCAGAACAAGCATGCATTGTATCAGAGTGAAATGACCAATTTTGGGACTCACTGTGATATCAAATGTGTTCGTACTGTCACAGCGTCCCCCAAGGCTCAGAGGATTCAGGAGACAGTTGATGCCATAAATGATGCCGCCGTTGAATTTGATGTTTCTCTTTACAATCCGACAGCTTTTATCATTCACATAGAATTCGCCCTGAGCAGAAATAATCAAGGCGTGACACAGATATTTATTCAATGAAATCTGATCAATCGTTAATACAAGAAGAACCTTTAACCTTTAAATGTCATCATACTTACAATTTGCTCTTCTCCCACACAGGCCACAGACAGATCTGAGCCCTGTTGAGTTCTTAAAGAACTGCTGCGCATGAGGTCACTCGGCAGAATCTAGAAGACAGTAAGTTGTAATAAACTGCATTAGGGGTCACTGAAAAAATATTTTGTGTATTGTAAATACGAATTATAAAGTAAAGGGTAATCAAATGATACGTGTACAACATAATGTATAGAGGACAAACCATGGTATCGTGCAAGATGTGGAATCTAAGATACTCTGCTAGTTTCTCACGGTTATGCATAGCGTACAGGAAGTCCTTCTGCTCCTGGGCTAGAGCGGCCATAGCGGCATCTGTGGGCAGGAACAAGGTGACGGGCTGGTAGATTTTGTCCGTCACTAACTTCAACACATCTGTGTCCTTTAAACAAACAATTCAACATTGAGGTCATAAGATGTTCATCTGAACGCCTGCTTCGAGACAGAATAATCAGAAGAAGGGAAGGTAAATAGATGTGATTTCTCACCTCAAGCAGTTTGTAAAATGTCTTGAAGCCGTGAAGATTAACCACATCGGAGAGGTTACGCTTTAAATAGAAAAGTTCAGTAAATGAGAATTATGTCAGTGTGATCTTAACATTTCAACTTCATTTTCACTGTAAATCATCATGTGACTTGAAGAGATGGGTGTGATACTGTAAGGACATACGGGGTTGTCTTCCTTCCTGGACATCTGGTTCTGCAAACTGGGCGGGATTAGGACAGTGTCGATCTCGTGAAAAATCCCGTTAATGCTTTCCGGATTACTGAACACAATTTTGGCCTTGCTATTGATATATATAGTGTCCTGGGAACAAAGAAACAGTGTTAACTTTCCAAGTTGTATTTTCTTTCTTTTCCATTGATAAAACATCATACCTCAGTGTTTGTGATGCTAAGGACGTCACCCATAAGCGTTGTGAGGTTACGAGTTTGCATAAGGTCCTCCGGGAGTAGGCTGCGGCAAGGCACTATGTGATACCTTATGATTTCGCCAAACAACCCTGAGTTTCTCTTTCCTGAATCCTTTACCTAAACAAACGCGTGACTCATCAGTAACGGTAAAGAAACACTATTGGTTCTCCATATCATCTACGTTTGTTAAGAGACATATAGTAACGCTTCATGTTGGATTCAACGTAGCGGCAAAAATATTAATGAAAAGATCAAGATCTAAAAGACATACCAGTGAATTTTCAAAAGCTTTTTCGGTGGGTGCAAAGACAGTGAAGGGACCACGACTTCTGAGAGCAGAAACACTAGCAATCTGTAAACAAATTTACAGTCGGATGGTTTTCTCAGATAAAAAAACCAACCATACACGATTATAATGAAGATACACACCATCACTCCAATCAGAAACTCCCTCAATCTTCTGTGTGTAAGCTCCTGAAAAAAGGAATAAGTGTACATATACAAAAGTGAGAGATCACGTCTGTGTTGTAACGTTTGCGTGCCGAGGTGTTTTGCTGTACATCATCTTACTCTCTGCAGGGATCCTCTACAAATCTCTCCATCTCCGATATAGCCAGACCCACAGGTACAGTTTCTCTTTGAGGGTCCTGTCATGGTACAGCGGGCATTCCAGTGGCATCCGCCATTTAACTGCATGAACACAAGAGATGAGATGCAAGTACGTTTCAGAATAGTTAGCTATTCATTTTAATATGTGTGCTTGAGTGCAGTGTACCTTTGGTACAAATTGAATGTAATTCAATGGTCTGTTTTGATATGACATCATGCATAAACAAAGCTTCATAACTAAGCATGATAAAATGGAAAAAATCACCAACGTACCTTACGACACACATTGATGGCCTCACAATTGTTTTTGACCATTGTAAATCCCGTTTTGCAAACACATGTTGCCTAAAAAATGAATGTCAGTGCCAAGTGTATTATTCAACAATCGTCAATTGCAAAACTCTCATGTCTGATTTAAAATGATTATATTGGCTACATGTGCCATCTAAGCCATTCATGTTTCATGTAAAATTTAAGGAATGTCCTGTATATGATATACAAAACGTTATTTAAATGCGAAAATAAAATTAATTATTTACACATTCTGGTCATATCTAAATTTAAATGAAATGCGTTTATTGCTGACAACTTTTTTACCCGGTGTGTGTTTAATAGCTTGTACCTTATTAGGACCTGTGCTTATGCAGTCAGCATCCGGGTCACACCCCCCATTGTTACCTTCCAGACAGGCGTTGATGGCTTCAGAAACACAGGCACACATTAATATATTACAAAATCAATCATTAATCTGTCATCATTTGTCAATCAATCAATAATTCCCTTAAATTGAAACCTGAATTTAGACAAAAATTATGCCCCTAAGCACATCAAATATTTTTTTATTATTCATCATTGTGAACATTAAACAGACTTACGAATGCACACTATCCCATCTCCTCCGTAGCCTTGGGGGCACACGCATATTCTCTGTCCCGGGACGGTTCTCTTACACAGCGCGTGGGCATTACAGCCTCCGTTATTCTCTGCACAAGCGTCCACCGCTGGAATGACATAAAAGCATGTTTGATGTTAAAACACAGCCGATGACGATTGAATACAATCTCTGTTTATTTTTGTGACGGATTCTTACCTGTACAATGAGTGCCATTACCCTGAAACCCTGCTGCACATTTACAGTAATAGGTACTGTCCGCTTCATTCATTGGACAACTGCAAACATTCAAATATATACGTTAGGTGCAACTCAAAGGTACTTCTATGAATGGCGTGATATTTAGGTACGATGAAAAAACATGGTAGCAGTGTTGCACTATGGACGGTATTTTTGAAGGGTCAACTTACTTGGCACTGCTGTGACATTTTCCTCCGCACATGTCTGACGTACTAACTGAAAATAATCATTGGTAAACATGATGATTTGAGATCAGGCAATATTTTATGCTTGTCAAATTTGTAATGTTTTCCATACTAAATGCCACATTTGGATCGATTTTTCTATGTTACAGAATCACATTCATCCATTTTATGTACTAGACTCCATGTGTGCACTGATAAATATCATACCAAGGTTGCAGGTTATTCCTCTCCAGCCCAAATCACACTCGCAGCTGCCGTCTCCATCCATACCGTCTTTACAACGTCCATGAACGCACTTACACTCTAGAGGGAAAGAAGTATGGACCCAAATAATAAACCTTCAGCCAACCAACCCTATACGTCCAGTCTCTCAATGCAGTATGTGAATATAGAGTTTAAATGTCTGGTACCTTGGTCGCAGTGAATTCCATATCTTCCTCTTTGGCAATTCTCACAGGCAGTTCCATTAAAATTCTGGTTGCACTGGCAAACCCCTGTGCCGTTTGTTCCATCAGCACATACGCCGTTGCCGAAACAGGGTTGAGCCTCTGGCCCCGGACACCGCTCACAGTTTATTCCATGATAACCAGCACAACACTGTCTTTTCTGCAAAGAGAATTACTTCAAACACTTTGACAAAACGCATCTTTACTGAAGTGTGGTTTTTGTTATACTGAACAAGTTAGGAACCGAGCAACGTGTGCGGTTAATGAATAAGTGAAATGTAACAATTCACATACAATAGTGACTTTCACACATTTGAATTGACATCCGATGGTCAGCAGTGTCTCTTCTTGATACACTCGAGTGTACATGCATCTTCTCTTTGGTTTTGTCTGAAAAGAATGTTACATATGTTTTTAAGCTATTAGTTGAAATTGAATGCAGTATCTCTGGTATTGAATTAAAGGGACGTTTCACCTAAAAATTTAAATTCTGTCTATATTTACTCACCCTCAAGTTTTTTCAAATCTGTATATATGTCTTTGTTCTAATGAAAACAGATGACGATATGTAGGAAAGCAAAAAGCTCTGGGACACTTTTGACAACCATTGTCATTTTTCCTACTATCAATGGTGGCAAATAACTGTCTGGTTATAAGCATTCTTCCAAATATCTTTGTCTGTGTTCATCAAAACAAAGAACTTTATACAGATTTGAAACAACTTGAGGGCGATTAAATGATGACAGATTTCAAATTTTTCGGTGAACAACATACTGTACACACGTCAGAATACATGATAGCATTAGATTACTAAATATAATGAATACAAAATAGTATTCACCTGTGTGAACTAAAATTTTGATGCAACTTGGTCTGATATTGTACGTATTGTAATGCTTACATTCATGAGTTAAATATGAAGCTTTTGCACTCACCGTTCTTTTCGTTCCTGAAGGACAAATGTCCTCCGCAGGTCTGAAACAATCCATGCAGCGTCCCTGCCGTCAAGAAACGCATGTTTAGAATTGAAAACTGATATTTTACAGATCATTTGAAGTATCCCTTTTGAAACCTTTCTTTTTGTCAGATACAATCATTTATTTTTTCAGTAGGATCAGTATGAATTGGTTAATCTATATATATATAGTAGCCTATATAGAATATACTGTATAACCTGATATTTTGTCTTTGTGCTTCACAGAAGCCAGAAAGTGGTTCGGTTTGGAAGGAGATGAAGGGGAGTGAAATATGACAGAATAGTTCATTTTTGGTGAACTATGTATTAAAACAAAGACATAACAACATAATCAATAAAACCAAAGATTATTCAGACACCTTCAACATTTCTTACATTATCACAGTGTATTGGATATAGTTTAGAAAATGGTACTAAAATCTGACAAGAGTCTAAATTTGTAATTTGTAATAATTTGGTCCCAAATATGTCAGCTTACTTTATTTACAATAGCGTCCTGCACCCACTTGTAAAAAATATCAATCTGGTGTCTGAATCATTTTTGGTTTGACTGTATTTTAAGGTGACGCATTATACCGGGAGAAGTGCAGTGGATTCTTTGTCACAGCGGTTGTTTGGGATGGACAGAACAGCAGACAGTGTGTGGATCACCCCTTTATTTGCCTCAATATTTGTTGTGTTCATCTCAGCATCATTTACAAACACCTTTTGGAAAAGGGAGGGATGGTTAACATTAATGGTCAAATACCAAGCAATTGTATCATCTTAGCATTATCGCATTTAATAGTCATGGACTTGCCTTGTTATCTTTGCGTAAAAATCCCAGCTGATAAGAGAAGCCCAACAGAGTATCTTTATAAAGTCCATCCATCAACTGTTCTTCTTTAATGATTTCATTCACAATAATGTGATACTGGGTCACATTCAAATCCTAAAAACAAACACACAAAATCAACAATGCACTATTCAAAATCATACTGTGTTACACATAGACGTGTGTGAAGTACCAGTATTTCCTCGCCCGTTCTTTTGAGGTATTCTTGGATGGCACTGTCTGTTGGGGCAAATATGGTAAATCCAGTAGACTCCTCCAAAATATCGGTCAAGTTATGTTTCTGAAAAAACAAAATACAATTCAAACACACAATTGATTCTTAGGTAGGATAAAATGTCTATAAAATGCAACACAAGGTACAGAGGTACATTATTGTAGATATGACACTTACAGTGAGAGCGTCGCGGAAAATCGAGAGATCAGGCGTCTGATCCAACACCTCCAGCAAACCTGTACTCGACTGTCGCTCCGAGATCAGCACCTGGAACAGACCAGCAGTGGTGTATTTCCTCTAGTTCTTTAACAGAAGACTTTGTTAATTTTTTTCAAGATAGATATACGATAAGGTCATACAGTGTCAATAAGATGGATAACTCCATTCTGCGCAACCATATCTCCATATATAACTTTTCCTCCTGCGACAAAGGTGCTCTGAATTAAGGGAGAAAGAATAACATTAAATTAAAAGAGGTTTCAAGTAATATAATTTATTTTGAATGTATGTTAACATTGTCTAAGAGATTAAGAGACTGTTAATACACAGGATTTTTTTTCTTGTCATTCGTGGACTCACATCATTGGTTGAAGAAACTTGAAGTGTCCTTTTTAAAAGAGAAGCTAGTTGTGGCGAAGGGTTGGTACGAAGATCGGTCAGTCTAAATATTCCAGGAATAATGTGATTCCTGTGAAAACAACATGCATTATGAAACAAGAAAGGTTTTTTGGAAGCTTCTGCGACAAAGTTCATCATGTCCTTACTTGATAAGACTGGGAAGATTACTGCGGGAGAGCCAGAAGTCTTTGTCGTCTTTACTCATTTTTTCTATTGCTTGAGGCGATGGTATAAAAAGAGTACAATTCTCCACCTCTGATAGCAGCTGAGAAGCATCCGCTAGCTATTAAATAATTCAGAATACATCATTACATTCAAAGTAATAATAAACGCTGTAACAATATTTATAAACAAATCTGTCTTTGTATGTTTATTTTAGGCTTGTTTTGAAAGTGTAACTCAAATTATTTATAGTATTATTTATATTTCTCATATAAAATAGCATAACAGAGATTTCTTAATTGTTAGTTATTTTCAATTTTTTGCAAACGCACCATAGGAAAATGTGCATATTAGTCTGTTAACCCATAAACAATATATGAAGAGTTTACTTGCAAAAACAGATCACTCGGTTTTTTAAAGATCTTCAAATATTATGTTTTTTTATATGTTATGGTTTATTTGTGTTAGTTAGCTGTATTTTTTTCAAACGTCTGTAATTTGATTGATAAGATTTAGAAAACTGTTTTTGCAAATGAACTCTTCATATTTTAAACTGAACTAAATAAAATGTAAATTGATACTAAACTACTTCAAAGCCAAACTTACAGTGACCCATTTGTTAAATTCTAGAAGTTCCGGGTTTGTTGCCACTTCCTACAAAGACATCATTTAAAAACATAAGAATATTTACAACATTAAGTTAATGCACAAATATTCTGCAATGTATCACAAGTTTGCATACTTTAACATCTTTATAAACTCCTCAGAAGAAATGTCATATACCTGTGCAAGCGATCCGTAACAGATGATTCCATCACCAGCATAATCGTCCTCACACACACACCTCCATCCGTCCTGTCCCATAAACTGACAGGTGGCCTTAAAAAATGAAAAATAGAAACCGGTCAGGATGCTTCGGATGAGTGCATATGTGTGAGTGTTTGTTTGACACTCACCAGGTAATGACATCCACCCTTCTGTTCTACACACTGATTCATCGGTTCGCACGCCCTTCCGTCGCCGTGGTAACTGTTTTTACAGGCACAGTCGCTCTGATAAAAAATAAACACATCAATGGTAAATGAATGTGTCGGTGGTTAAATCATCAGGGGAATAGATGAATATGAAGGGATGACATTTGAATGAGTGAATAAATGAATGAAATGCATGGATTAATGAAGAAATAGATCAAAACAGATGAATAAATAGTCATGCTCACCTGTCCTGGACCCACATAGATACAGGTGGCATTAGGGTGACACCCCCCTCTAGACGGATCCAGACAGTTGTTGATGAGCTGACACTCGTCTCCATCCTCTCTCCATCCACTTAGACACTGGCACCTATGTGTTCCCGGACCCGTCTTTATACATTTGGCCTATGGATCAAGAGTTAACATCTTTATAACATAGAAGCTAACAAAGCAACCCAAGCACACATGTGCATCTGACTCACGTTGATGCTGCAGCCTCCGCGATTAGGCAAAGCACATGGATCTCTCTCAATGCACATGTATCCATCCCCTTTGAAACCCGGCTTACACACACACCTGATTGAAATCAATACAAAAACATCTAATATGACTGATGGTTCCGGTCCTTGATGGTGATCAATAACCTAATAAAAATTCGAAGTCACTTGAATTTGCTATTAAAGTATGATTTTGCGATGTTTCTTTTAAATAAAAGGAGTTGCGACTTTACATTTTGTCATGTGGAATTGTCAAAGTACTGGACACGCAGTCTGCGTGGGCATGGCATGGCTGGTTGGGCCCGCACGTCAACGTTTGCTGCTCACAGAATTCTCCGGTATAATCTTCTTTACATGAGCCCACCTTACATTTACCGCTGGCCTCTGGACGATTATCACACACACCTTGTATGCATCCACAGGCTTGTGTTGGGGGGAAAATAATGTTGTTAGTTACCTGGTTAAAAAACATTTGAAATGTTGCAAAATTGTGTTATACCAGGAGTATGAGGTAAGTGGAGAAAGGATGTCATACTTTTGTCACAGGACGGGCCGTATTTGTTTGGGTTGGCACAGTACTGGCAGCGCGAGCCTTTAAAATTGGGCTCGCACTGGCACGTGCCCTTTCCATCGATGCCGTCAGAACACTACAAAAAAGATGTGGTAATGGCTTTACAACATAAGAGAAAACATGGTAAACGTGATGGTGAGCTGCCATAGTGCTTAATCATAAACAGAAGAGAGAGGGGAAGTGGAATATTTTCAGTATGAATGCAATTAAATATATTTATAACAGACAGTTCACTAGGCTTTAAATATTTACCTTGCCATGAGAGGAACAGGGGGCGGTAAAACCACCTGGGCATGGAGAACAGTCTGGCCCGAAGAAACCTTTGCAGCAGAGAGGGGTCTAAATTCACACAGACAAGCTTTCACGTTAAGACTTCATGTAGAAGCTTTGACTGGGTCAGATTTACAAGCATAATTGCAGTTTCACTTGCAAGAATATATCTGTTGGCATCGCAATAAAAGCGGCGTTGAAACAGATACTCACAGTCTTTGTCTCGTTGCAATTGTAAGCACAGCCAGAGGTGAGTAAGGGTATACGGCTCTCAAGATTATTTATCCTATACACACAGTTTTTCACATCCACTTTCTGAGAAAAAGAATACAACAGGAATAAGGAACAAATCAGTGTTGGTTTGGACAGTTTTGCACCAATTTAACTAAGATTAAACAACATAACTCCGAGACCTCGATAACATCAGGTGTTTATGATAGTTATGTTACCAGAATATTTAGAGCAAGCTATATGTGAACATTATATTTGCATCCATACAATCTTGTTTTATCATTTGCAATGCACAACAAGACAAAAGAATAGTGATAACCTTTTCGAAACAAAACTATATGGGAATATACTGAAACATGCAATTTAAAAATACATTTCCATATATTGAAACAAAGTGCTTATATATTTTTAATACTATATAATAAGGGCTGTACAACGATGAGTTGCGACTAATCATATGCAAAATAAAAGGTTTTGTTTGCATAATATATGTGTGTGTGTGCAGGGTATTATAATTCTGAATATACAAATGCACACACATGAATGTATAATTCTAAGAAAATATATATAATTTTATAACTATAATATAAAAAATATACACATACATACAATTATATATAAATGTATCTACACATGTAAAATATTTTGTATACATGCAGTTGTGTATTTATATATACAGAATTATTATTATATTATGTTAAGTATTATACTATTATTATACACAGTACACACACACATATAGGCTATTATGTTAACAAAAACCTTTATTTGTGATACGATTAGTCGTGACTACTTGTTGTATTGCCCCATATATAATATTATAGATCAATAATATGTAATATATATACGTAATATAATATAGTAAAACAATGTTTAATATTTTTACAAATATGTTATATGACTTAATATATTTACTGTTAAAGGAAAATACATTTCTTTCAACTAAGGAAAATACAATTAATAAAAGTTTTTTTAATGTAAATCTGATCTGTTCAGTGAAACCTCACCATTCGTTCACCCGTAGGACAAAAAGATTTGGAGGAACTTGTACAGCTCACACATGGACCCTGTGATAAATAGAAAAAGATAAATAAACACTTATTGCACATTAACAAACAAAGTCGATCCGTTTTTGAAAATCAGCTTATTCAGAACACAATAAAAATGTATTTAAATAGATCTTAATATGTGACTTGCCCTATAAACATTGTTTTCTGTAAGGTCACAGCGATGTGGAAGGATGGGCTCTATGGATGCTGGAATCAGAACGCCCTCTACTGAATGGAGAAGACCATTCGCTGCCTCAACATCCAGTTCCAGCATCACCTCGCCATTGACCAGCATTTGCCCCTGTATGTATTCAAAAAAACAGCCATAATGCAATGTGATTAATAGACCACAATAGTATATTACATAATGTGGTCCGGAAACTAATTTGCGCATACAAAAATGTCACATTGTGTATATTTGGCTTATGATCCAAATGGCTTAATATAACGATTGAGGTGTACTCACAGCAGCGGTTACGTTAAAGGTCAGGGCCTGGTTGGCCATGCTCATGGCACGAGAGTTTGAGGCGATGTAACTGGCACTCAACTGCATACAAATATATACTGATAATGATAGCCAGTCAACGATCAAGAAATAGAATTGAGCATGTGTACACACAAACCTGGGAATTGGAAATGATGTGATTGCGCATCAGCTCAAGAAGCTTATTCTTACCCTGAAATGGGAGAAATCAGATAGAAATTGAATATGATACATAACTATAATTAGGGAATTTGTAATATTTACAGCGTACCTCTTCAGAACTGAGGTAGTCTAGATAGCCAGCCTTCAGGAAGGTAAACGCTGGATTTGTTGGTGCAAATAGTGTATATGGTCCTGGACTTTCTAAAATGGCTGCCATGTTGGTTTTCTAAAAAGCACAAAAATCGTTTCAGATTGAGAACTAGAATAATTCGATTCCTGATTGATTCAATTCAAGTACGAGTTGTATTTGAAATAAAAGGACGGCACATAGCGTGCCTCTCAAGGTGCAAATAATGGCTCTTAGAACCTTCAAGGAACATTGAGTTTTCATACCTCAAGCAGAGACTTAAACTGAGAAAACTTTCCATTTTTCGAAAGAATCTGCAACAGGTTTTCCTGAAAATAAATTGTATTTGGATACAATATCGTGGATGGTTTTACAATAACATAAAGTTCAAACTTGAAAACCGTCATGTAAGAAACTCTACTTTTCAAACCTCTTTCTCGCTGATCACGGTGGAAGGGACGGCATCCATCAGCTTATCAACCAAATGAATAATTCCATTCGAGGCGAAGATGTCCGTATCAATAAAGGCTGCTCTCTTGCGGCTACCATGCAGACGGATTTTGATCTGCGTGAACTTTCGAAAATTGTGCAAGGAGAATAAAGTGAATTACTCATCACATAGAGATTGGAGTCATCACATAAGCAGATTCTAAACTTTCCGGGAACTGAGCAGGAAAGAATTTGGCGGAAAAACAACCAGTGAAAAATCGACACACACAGTTTGAATTGAATCACATACATCACTCAGGGATTCACCCGCCAGGCCAGTCAAAGTGTAGTATAAGATTCCTTTCTTCAGAGAGTCAAAATTCACCTCTCCGGCCACCATGTGCAGCTTGGCGAGATATCGAGCTTTCATTTCATTGGCAAGCAGCGTTTTCACCTGAAATTAAAACACGTTTGTACAATATTGTGTTTGTGTAGCCTATGTGTGAGTGTGTCCGCGTCGTCTGACTCACAGATGTGCCTTTAAAAGCTTTGTTCACCGGCACGAACACGGTAAATGGTCCGAGGGAGGTCAGAGGCCATGACATTGCTTTATCTGAAACAACACAGTAATGTCTGAATGTGTGAACAGTTCGTGCACAGATTTACCATATGACAAGAATTTATAGAAAAATAGAAAAAGATTTATAAAGCTCAAATGATAATAAAGGACTCACCGAACAGTGAAATGGCACTAGAAAGCTGCCCCGTCCAATCCCCACCTGGCTTTGAATTCAGTTCTTGCAGCTGCTGAATTATGTTGCCGAGGCATATCTTCCCGTTGCCTAGGTAACCGTCACGGCACTTACACCTGGAAACAGGTTGAAATTTTGCTATGCGAATAGTTTGTTACTGCGATAAACAAAGTGAAAGGAGACCTACTCGACTGTTCCTGGTACTACCGTGGCACAGGTGGCGTATTTATGGCACGAGTCTGGTCTGCACACATCTTTAATACTGCAGCCCATCCTTTCAACGTACTTCGAGAATCCCTCCAAACACTCACAGTGAGACTTTAAATATAGACCGAAGGATCACAATAGTGAGGGAAGGGAACAAATCGCGTGTGTGTTGCTGAATATCATTTTAACACACTTACCTTTCCAGGGCCGTCATACACACAGCGTGTAGAGCTAGAAGGGCAGTTACCAAAATTAGTTTGGCAGGGGTCAATAGGCATGCACACGTGTCCGTCGCCGCTGTATCCTTTTGCACACGTGCAGACGTGCTGGTTTGGTCCTGTATGCGCACACGCTGCATTCGCATGGCACACGCTTCTCGAGCAGGGATTTATTGCTGCATTAAGATGAGACAAAAACACAAAATAGATGTTGCGAAGTTCTCGTCTCCCTGGAGTTGATCCAATGGAATGAATTTCTCATCCCGACTTCCCGTTTCAACAAGAAATATTGAAAGAAGTACTCACACGTGCACCTGACTCCGTCACCTTGATAACCAGGTTTGCACTTGCACGCAAGCTGGGATTTGGAAATTTCCTCAATGCAGCGAGCGTCCGGCCCACACCGTAAAGAAGCACAGGCTGGGAGCTCTGGATTAAGAAAACACATTTATCTGCTTTTCCAATCTAAAGGCCTGCATGCATGAAGTAAAACCCTCTCATTTCTTACCTTGACTGCAGTCTATACCAGTATACCCAGACAGACATGTGCATTGTCCCGTGCCTTTAACTCCGCTGTCACATAGGCCATGCTTGCACTGGCACACTAATCATAACAACACGGATAACAGTCAGAGCATGTTTCTAATACAGACGAGATTCATTTGAAGTATTTTGGTGAGCCCTTACCGTTGTTGCATGCTTGTCCGTATAAATTCTCACTACAGTCCTCACAAGCTGTTCCCACAAAGCCTGTCTACAAAGACACTCGGAGATATTCATTGGGTGCTCGGTTACAGTGCAATAAAGTCAGAGAGATCATGAAAACGAGAGGGAACTTACCTTACATGTGCACGTACCGTTGCCCCCCATACCATCAGAGCAGACGCCATTGTTACTGCAGGGACTCGCCGCGGATTCCGGACACTCTATAGAAAGAAATGGAATAGAGAAAAATAAGAAAAATTAAAAAGAAAAGTCTGGAAAGAGTAAACCAACTATTTAAAGTAACAAATAACACTATACAAATATAAATAGGGGCTGTCAAACGATTAATTACAATAAAAGTTTGTGTTTACATAATATATGTCGGTGTACTGTGCACATTCATTTTGTATTTATAAACACATATACATGGATGTATATATTTAAAGGAGTCCTTCACCCAAAAATGATGAAGGGTGAACTCACCTTCGAGTTGTTTCAATTCTTTAAAAATGTCTTCCAAATATCTTTCTCCATGTTCATTGGAACAAAGACATTTATACAGATTGGGAACAGATCGAATGCGACTAAATTATGAAAGAATTTTCATTTTTGGGTGAAGTATCTCTTGATGAAAAATCTAAAAATGTATAAACGTTTACATATACATTTACCAATGATTGAATTTATATATTTAAGATTTATTTATTATTTATTTACATGTACATGCATGTTTTGTGTTTATTAATACAAAATGAATATGCACAGTACACAGACATATATTATGTAAACACAAACTTTTATTTAGGATACAATTGATCATAATTAATTGTTTGCCAGCCCTCATAACATTTCAAATCAATGAGTCAGACTAACAACTCTGACACTTTATGATTTTCATTTTATTTCACTTTTTCTACAATGTGTTATTTAGAACTATATTACCATAAACCAATCAGTATTTTGAATACATTTTGATAAATATATGTGGAAAATACATCTAGAGTCGTTTTAATTCAGAAATAGACAAACACTGACGCTTTTGGAGAGGATATGAGTTTGCAGAGTTTCTATGTTCTTTAAACAAGGCCCATCTTCTGTTTTACTGACCCTCACTCTTCCTTCCCCTCCCTTCTTTTCCCTTTATTCTCACGTAACACTTAGTCAGTCAATTATTTAAAGTAACAAATAAAACTATATAAATATAAATAGGGCTGTCAAACGATTAATTACAATCAATCAAATCCTGAATAAAAGTTTGTGTTTACATAATAAACGTTGGTGTACTGTGCATATTCATTCTGTATTAATTCATATTGAATTAATTTTGTGTCCCTTCCACTTTTCAAACCAAAGTTACACCCTTGGCATAGTTTCTCTGTTCTTCAAACACGGCCTATCTTCTGTTTTACTGACCCTCACTCTTCCTTCCCTTCCCATGATCAAAGCATTTTTAGCACAATACATAAAAAACACACTTACCGCATATATTGTATAAACAATTATTCATGATATCTGTAAGGTTTCCCCTCAGTCCTGTGACGGTAAATCACAATGCTTCCACAGACTTTCATAATGCTGACCCATCTCATTGACTCAAAGGTCAAATCATTTAACTTTTCTGAAACAATGCAGGAAGTTCTGCTGATAACAGACCAAAGAGACCAAGACAACAGATGGTAACTTAAGTGTTGACTCAGCTAACTCGTCGTGAGGTCTGTTTGTGTGCTGACAGGCCGAGGAAGTTCTGGAAATGAGACCTCCACAGCCTGTTGGTCAGCACATTCCAGCGGTGTAGAGGTACAGGACTTCCATCTCCCTCGTGTTGGAAAGGAAGTCTGCAAATCCCTTGTTCTACAAACTTCCTTCCACAATCACACATTTCTATAATGTGTTAAAAACGGCAGAGCTCGGCAACAGAGACACAGTGATTCTCAAAAGTCGACAACTGCACTTTCTTTGTGGAAAGCCACATTCGTACATAGAGGATTTATATCCCTAGTTACAAAATTCCGAAACGAATGCCAACAGAATTTCTATCAAAATTTGATCCCTATTGGGATCAAATAAAAATCCTTTAGGAATTCACAAAAGATCCTGCAGGATTAATTGAAATTTCCGTTTTCTGTTTATTTTCTTCGGGATTTTCTGTTTATCCAGTAGGATCCGAATAATAATGCTAATAATGCCATTTTTTCAATGTTAAACACTTCCACTAGTCGCCGAGAGGAACAATTCTTCCCCTTGTTTGTGTTCCAGACTTTGTTAGTGGTCGCGTCAGAGTAGTTCCTGTCCAAGTCCTCGCTTCAAAATATTCCCTCTGTGAATCTTGCCTCAAACAATAAAGGAAACACCGAATGCCATATAAATGTGTAAAAATTGGATAAGGACATTGAAAAAAATATGAACAATTTTCATTTGGTTCAAGGGGTTATTGATGCCAATATGCTTTTGTGAAAGTGAATCACATCTTTTCATATAAAATCCTACAGTTCCACAACAAAGTCCATAAGTTTAACATTTAAAAAAAGTCACCAAACTTACCAATGCAGTCATTGCCCCAGTAACCAGGACAGCATTGGGGCTCCATTGTGTCCTTAGAGCACTCAAATGAACAGCCCGCAAAACTCAATCCACTTGAGACAGAAAATCTAAATACACACGCAAAGTTAACCTTTATTATTGCATTTGAGAGGATTCACATGTTTTATGCACACGCAAACATGCAGCTTTTATCACAATCTTAACATTGAAATCCATTGATTTTATAGCGTAGCTTAATGTACTTTTAAATCTTATCCTCAGATAAACATTGTACAAAAGCTATGTACTATATATGAAGAATTTAATTCCAAAATGAGATAACTCTAATTTTATATAATATATAAATTTTGTATGATGTTATCATGTTTTTATTGTGTTTAATTATGTTAGTTTGCCGTATTTTTTTGTTATTTTGGCTTATTATGCAGTTTGATTGATATTAATTGGCATGCACAATAAAAAAACATTATTTTTGCTAGATCTCATTTTGGAGCCAAACTCTTCATATGTAACTTTAGTCCATAATGCACACACGCGCACACTAACCTGCAGTCCGATCCGCTCTTGCCGGGTGGCTTCTTGACGTATCCGCTGGGACACTTTATTAAAGATATTACGGAACAAGGAAAACATGTAGATTTGGTCACAATCTCGATGTTTTTATCACAGCGGTTCTGATGGACATCAAAAAAAACAAGAAACAGTACATTACTATGAGTAATAACTAACACAGTGTTGAAACTTACATGAAGACAAATGTTCTCTTTCATATCGTCAGTTCTTGCAAAACCAGTGTTGGAAAGCACGCTGAATCTCAACACCTGTTCCCGATTTTCCAAGGAGATTTACCTGATTCGTACAGCAAGACTATTACATTCTCAAGATGACTTTACCCAGAATTCCACAGTGCATGTCAAACAAATCAAACCAGGGAAGTTTGAATGGAAGAATCGTTTTCAATGCCTTGTGTGTCTTACGTCGACCACATAGATATGTTTTAGACTCAAACCACAAAAAAGCAAACATCTTTTAAACGAATATAGTAAACAGCTAATTTACTGGGCAATGAAGTTTTAGCTACAATACAGGAAGGTAATTACGCCGTTTTTTCCATGGAAACGGGTACAAATACTATTATCTGAAAAATTGCATGTTTATGTTTTTCTTTGCCAGCCTGTTGCCTGGCATATACAAACATCTGTAAACAGAAACTGAAGTAGAGATAACCTAGATGCAATATGCGTCAGAATAAACAACTGCCTGCCCTCTTAACTAAAATTCCACTTACAGTCCAAACATCTGATTCATTACATTTGCATTCCCTAGTATGAAATTGCACATTCGTAACATGGGTGCACGTGTATGATTCTCACCTTTGATGTTGCACCAGCCACACAGATCTCGATTCCCATGAGCAGCAGCAAACTTCCATAAACTGAGTTTAATCTGAACTCCATGGTAGTCACACTGTTTATCTCTCACCGTCTGAGAGGGACCTCACCAGTCTGTGGCCGCACAAGTTGGCCTTCTGCCTTTTCAACAATCCCTCCCTCTCCTCTTTCCTGTACCACAACATGAGAGACAGAGGACATCCATACACATCACATAATGGCTTTGTTTTTTCATTTTGAATGAATGATATGCATGCATTTGAAAGGTGAATGCATGATACTGTGTTAAAATTATAGTTGCACAAAGTATGTAGCCTAATATTTGTATTTTTATGCAGTTTTACATTTTCAAATTCAAGATTATTAGACTTTAGATTACAAAATATAAAATATTCAGACTACTGGTTGTTGTAAAGGTGGTGAGATATTTTTTTACTGTAAAACGGCTTCTGGATACACATCCACATAAGGCTTCATAAAACTTCATAACTTTTAACTCATCTTTAAATCTTAAGCAGATATTATACCCGTATAGGTGACAAAAAAGAATCACTTAGAGTGGATTTGAGAAGAAAAAAACGGAAGTTTCATGAGCTGGTTTATTTTTTTAGGATTGCATTGTGTAATGAAAAAAAGCAAAGCTATAGGGAGAAGAATCACAGGACGTCCTCAGTCATAAATAAGACAAGCGATCATATGAAGATTACCCTGTCACACACACACAGGTCCTCTGTGTCCTGCTGCATCATGACTTTCCTTTCACAGTTCGAGAACTTTCTGACAGAGGAATTCCTCTTACGAAATGTGTGTGTGTGTGTATGTTTGTTAGGTGTCTAGCTTCATTATTTTATACTAGATAGGGCCAAATTGTAAATTAATTTTACAAACAAAAAACAAACACGCTTTTAAATACAAGTAAACTAAGTTTTTAACAAACTAGTAATGTATTTGAACAACTCATTTGCAATGTCATGTGATATTACATTTATACAAAGAGGCATCTAAACAGTTAAACCGGTCATCGACAACAACAATTATTGTTAAAAAAATGAACAGTTCTACCAATAAAAAATCATGTTTTTGAGTGTTAGATTCTATAGAGGTCTACAGATTTGAATTCAGTCAAAAAAGTGCCTCTAGCATCTTACAGAAATGGTCAAGAAACGTTTTTTTTTTCTTTATCCCATAGATAAAAACCTCCAAATCTGCTCTAATTTCAGCATTTCTCATATACTACAGTCAGGAATATAGCAGTTAAAAACAATATAGATCTTTTATACATATTTGTTATCATTTTAAGCTGAATGAACAAATACGAAGACGTAAATTTGCAGTTCCTATATTTGGGAAAGTGTACTGGCATTTATTACAAAAGAATGAAAATCTGCCTACGTTTAAATGGTTGACATCTATGAAACTCAAAATTGACATTTTTCTGGTGCACGTTTTCATCACCAACCATTATATTATCACAGCCTGGATTGTACGCTTGTCAGTTTCATTTGATAGAAAACAGTTAATGTCACAGAGAACATTTCAACTTGCAGAGCACCAGTGGCTCACAATGTAGGAGCTAATGGGTTAACCCGTCAGCTCTGCGCCCCTTCAGCCACCCCAAACCTTCACCATTATCGTGAATATTGTATACCTCTGGTAGGGAATCATTGCTTCATCTCATAGTTTCCACAGTTGCTTCTTGTAATCTTCATTGGAAAGACCTTGTGACTCCAGCAGATGGAGGCAGAGACCAGTTTTATCACCGGTGGATTCCTTCTATTCTCATTTCTTATACAAAGGATAAGAACAGGCAGAGTAAATATGTCCAGCCTGTGACAGTAGATAAGAAAATAAGTAAATATTTAATCTAACCCTAAAAGAAAGCACAAGGTGAATTAAAGCAGAACTGGCACGAGAGGACGTGTGTAGAATTCTAAGATTAACCCTACAAAAGTTGTTGTGGGAATTGTCAACGTTTAAGCAACAGTTATGGCAGGAAGACATGATCACCGTTCCAAAAGCCCTCAGGCCTGAACTAACTCGACCAGACACAACCACGGCCCCTACAAACTTCTGGGAAGGCGTACAGAGCAGGGCACCGCTCATAGAGCGTGCAGGAATGGGCCAGTGAAGGAAGCGTGACTCTTGGCTTGGGTTGTAATGTTATGCTCAGATGGATATAACTGTTTATTCACATACTGAAACAAAAGTACAGTTATCAACATGAGGGATGATCCTGGTCTCCACAGGCCAGCGAGGATCAGAACTGAAACAAACAAAAAAATGTGCCACCCACTTTGATGCTTTCCGTCTCAACAGTACGCACAAAAAATGAATCTCTCAGATGGCTATTTCCGAAAATGTCTATACATCTAGCTTCATATAGCTAGAGAATGTAAGGGTATTGCATGGACATGCATCAAAGTCCACAAAAGCTGAATAAAAAGTAATATTTTAACTTAAAGTAAAAAAAAGGGGTCCACATTCTTCCATTTATTAAAAGATTGAATTTCATCAAATGCTTTTCTTTTGTTTTAACAGTTGTGGAGCGAATGTCCACACGTGTGCTTTTTTCTTACCAAACTGCACTTTCAGAACATTAACAAAATCACTTGCAGCCCATTAACAGTGGCGGAACTAAACCCAAACTGCGGTACAGCAGATTCAATGTGAGAAAATGATCTCATTTCGCATATGATGTAACTATTAAGCACATACTACAGCGAATGAGAGGTAAGAAAAGTGTTAAGAAAAGCATTGAGAGAGTCGAAAAGTTGGCGGACGCCTGAGCTGTTGGATGAACGGATGCATCCACATGGACTGCTTGTCTCCCTCTAGGATGGTCACTGTACCTCTAAACTTCCAGGGCTTAAGGTCTACACCTCACCGCTCCTGAAAATGTAACTGTAGGGATGCAATGAATAATTCTCTTGTGATGTCTAAGCTTTTCTTTGGATTGGATTCAAGCAACAAGATGCTGGAGCTCACCCCAGAAGAGAAGCTTTTCATCCATTTGTTGTCCAGAAGCACAAGGTCGGAAAAAGTGATTAAATGGTATTATTCTCAGCAGAGAACAAGGAAGAATTTGTTTTTGCCCTCGGCCAAAAGAATGACAAATAAACGATCATTTCAAGTCTTATTTAGAGATCCCACGACTGATATCCTTGATTCTCAAAACGGTGTTGAGCAGCGTTTCCAAAATGGAAACGTGTGTTGGAACGAAGAATGCGAGACGTTGCTCTTCGGTTTACCTTAACGCAACAGAATTATTTTATACTGAAAGACAAAATTTCAAGCAAACTCGATGCATCATCCACTCAGCGATAAATGCAACCACATGAGAATGAACAAGAAGGCATTCAGAGAGAAATCACGAAACGCAACACGAGAGGTGATTTTCCAGTAACTAACAGATTTGCCAGTGTTTGAAAGAGCTCACAGGAGTTTTTGTTACGTACGGAGGATCTCCGATATGGTTGTAAACCGTCACTGTCGCCTGGAATGTGGTTACATAAAAGGAACACTTGCATTTGCATTTAAGGGAATGCAGTCATGGTATTTGCCACAACTCTGTTACTTCTAGCAAAGCACTACACTTTCAAAGATGTGGGGGGGGGGGTGGTCGGGGACAGGTTGAGGAGGAAAGAAGAGAGGAATGAGACATGCAAACGTCTCCAAACATGACATAACACTTAAGAAATGATAAAGGTCCATGTGCAGAACAAATCCCTTATCGACAATCTTTCGGAAATTTGTAGAATTATTACAGTTACCAGGTCACATACATAATGTGTAAACAGAAGTCACAAGCAAAAAACAATGTTTCTTAAAATAAACTTGTCTTTATTTCAAAAAGAGGTTTGAGCTTAGTTCGAAGCCGAAGCCCAATGTTCATAACTTAATATGTACATTGAAAACTACAGTATGAGCAAAACTGTAAAATACATCATTAAAAAGTGTTCACCAAAGGAAAGTTCTGTCATTATTTACTCACCCTCCTGTCATTTCAAACCTGTATGACTAAATATACTAAATATATTTTGAAGCAATTTGTCAAACGAATAGTGCTGGCACCCATTCAATTCTAATGTCTGGACACCAAATTAATCCAACTGAATGGGTGCCGGTTACCTACTTTAAAATACCTTCTTTTGTATTCTGCAGAAGAAGAAAGTCATACAGGTTTGAAATAGTAAGAGGGTGAGTAAATGAGATTCTAGGGTAAACTATCATTTTAACTACATTAGGAATGTAACTTTGAATTGTGTGTGTTTGTTTATTCAGGGGGAAAAATCTTAGAACATGTAACACAAAACATCACATATGTTGGCATAAATACATTGCTTCATTAAGGTTGATTTAATTACTCTCCACAAAAAGCGCCTATGAAAATTGATATCAAATGCATTGAACATTTTTACTAAATGTCGTATTCTTCATTTTTATAAAATATTTTTTAAATCTATTTACACTTTTCTATGCAGTTCTTTATAAGCAAACTATTTGGCTTCCCTTTATGTTCCAGTTATATTCATAGTAATTATATACAAATTGGCTTGCTTTCCATTTGAAGCCGATGGGAAGGGCTATGCATGCGGATTTTGCCATTTCCCCCCAGTATTCGCCGTGGATCATCGTTGCCATGGATATTTTGTCAACACACTTGTTTGCTCGTCCCTAAAGGGCTTGCGCAAAAAGTTCCGCGCCAATTCTACTCCCCCTCCCATCCTCACGCGTGATGTCGTCTCTTATAGGGTCCCGCAGGGTCCCGTCTTTCTCACCCCAGCCGAACTACTCTACTTGCAGGTGTGCATGTCGTTCATCGTCTCGCAGCGACGACAGCGAACGTAACAGCACCAAACGAACTTGCACTCGCAGCGCTCTACATGTCGTACCACATGTGTGTTGTAGCCCCGCCCGCAGCACAGCAGGTTGCAGCCATCCGGCCCGGCAGAAGTTCTGTTACACCTGCGGCCCCTGGTCCCCGTCACGCCCAAGGCGCCGGTCCTCTAAGCAGTAATTGGGGGATTTGTTGAGAAAGATTAGCTCCTCTTTGGTGATAGGCATGTGGCGGTGGTCTTTGTCCTTGCGTCTCACCTTACGTTTGAAACGGTCCACCACCTGAACGCTGGTCTCGTACCGCTCCTTCAGGTAGGCCCCCACACGCTCGAAAGCAGCTATTGTGCGCCAACATGTCTTCACGGCACAAGAACCAGACATGCCGTGGCAGCGGCAGTCAGTCAACATCGTCTTGGCAACTGCCTGTAAGGATAAAAGTATTTGATTGACAGATCTGATTATAAGAGAAACAGATCTAAAGTAGATTTCAAGTTCATTTTTATACATTTAAAAACGTATAATAAGAAGGCAGACATGAGAACTGTCCTTCAAGCGCTAATTTAACCCCGTGTCTCACTTCCAGCATTTTCACAATTTGTTTTGACAGACTTCCCAGAGTTAAGGCAGAAATGCAGAACTAATTCATATCATCAGGAGAATTAACCGAGTGTGTGGAATCGTGTCTTTCTGTGAATTTCCAAAAACAATATCATTTCAATGACATCTTCCCTTATTCTACGAACTGGCAACTTCCATAAAATAGGAGCATACGTTTGGTTGAAGCGTTATGAGGGACCTGCTCGCCCATTTAAGAATTCTGTCTCAATAAACGTTCCTCTGTGGTTTCCAAGCAGAGCTGTGTTTGAGGGTTTTCAAATGCTGGCTCAAAGCAGCGGAATTTGATGCAAATCTTTTCTGTTATTTTCAACAGGCAAAACATGAGCCTTTATCTTGATATAAAAGCAGGTTAAGGAATAGAGGCAACTCGTCTGATTGAGAAACTGACAGATTCAGGAGACCTCAAGGTGAAATCAATCGATTAGGTTGCTCGAATAGACAAATGTGCTTCTTAATAGTCATTTACATCAAAACATTTATCACACCCTGAAATAATCGTATGGCCTTTATAAACTTTAAGTTGAAAGTTAACTTTAAGAGAAAAATACTGCATGTGCTAGTGTGATTTTTTATTATTTTATTTAAAATTATTTAAAACTGTATACATGTGATTTTTATATTTAACTTTTATTATTACAATTATTTATATAATTATTTTATTGTATATTAATTGAAAAAAAATTGATTCTTTGCGGTCTCCCGGAAGTTACGTTTGCATCACATATCGTTTGTTAACAGTCTATTGTAAATTATAATAAAATATAACGTATTTTGTATACAAGTAGGCTAATTGCTAAACTTGATTTCTCATTTTGTCAAGCAATTTTTACTGTTATTTACTGTTTACTCTTAAAATTTTGGTAGCCTATATTTCTGTACATTTAGCTAGTCTGTGTAACTACCTGTGCTACCTGTACCTGTACCTAAACGATACATTTCGTTTACAGATTTCTTTCAAGTGTGTGGAGAAACATTCTTTGTACACAAAATGACTTTTGACGTTGACAAGACAAGTTACCTAAAACATTTAACTTTTAATAAACATAATATTTCTTTAAACGGAATAACTTTTTTACATAAACATTATTTACACCCCTTTATGTCTTAAAGAGACATGATTAAAGGGAACGCTTTGTCATCCCTTTACCTTCTTTTTTGGAAACAAACACTAGGAATGTCATAGGTCATTACTCGCACCTGTCTCCCAGCTTCGCTGTTGTGCTGGTTCATGGAGAGCAGGGCGTCTTCCCCGCGGATTGAGGTGTTCTTCACCGAATTGTCGATGAACCGACGGCTGAACCAGGTGCCGTACGCGATGTCATCCGAGCAGCCACCCCACTGCCATCCCTCCGCGGGCGACCCGGTGCCCGGCAGGCTGGTATCGCACGAACACTCCGTCATATTTCCCGCACTGCACGCGCGAGTGACGGCGTGAACGAGTCCTGCCGCCATTATAGCGTAGATAAACGCAGTCTCTTTAGTCCCTTAAAAAAAAACAAGAACAGAGAATTTAAACCAGACGCCGATCATTGCCAGGTGGGCCAACTTATACATTTTAACAGAGGAGATGAGTGCGCGCTTGACAGTCACACCTGGAGAGCGACGCCAAAATGCATCAATTTATGCGGGAGGCAGTCATGAAAAGTCTGAATTAACTGTCTGCATTTTGAACAGTAAAGGTGTGATTTATTTAACTAGGGGCGTTTGGTAACACTTTTGGGTAAACATGATTTATTTACATTCTTATTTGAAGTAAATGTTATTAATTGTTTGAATGCATGCAGTGTCTGCACATATTTGCAGTGGGGGTTGCAATCATGCCCAAATAAGAATTAGACGATTGTTCATATTCATCATTGCATGTAGCATTAATGATGTATGTTGTTACATGAAATCTGAAATATACAGTTTAAGTGTATTCGTGCTTACAGGTTTGAACTGCTCTGGACAAAACATTGGGTTGAACTTTCACAGGAGTTTCCAAAAAATCAAGAAGCGCGTTCTACGGTTACAGGTTGACTCTTTGTTGTATAATCATTGTAATATCGTAAGGTTTACGGTTTTGTGCTGTTCAGGGCCAGCTGTCCACATGGTAAATTTAGTGTAGAAACAGTTAACCTAAAACAGATGCGCCACAGCTGCTCCCCGAATCAAATCATTTTGTATGATCAACCCAAGAATCCGCTTAACCATCTAAAGTGTAAAAAATTAGTCGACTATAGGATTATTATATCTTTTAAATATGTTGATCTTTAAGTGATGGTCTCATAAAAAATGTGTCATAATTTATTTTGCTTTATGGCACTATTAACCTAATAAAACACAAAATAAAGTAATTTAAATAATGTAGAGACCTCATTCAATGTTTAAAAACAGTTCCATTTACATTTTGCGCGTATAATTGTTTGACTTCATCTGAATCTAATGTTTATTTATTTAATACAGTAATAATATATTTTATTTTTAATTCAAATAATCTCATTATTGATCAGGCTCATTCGGAGCTCATGCCCCAAATTTACGCTACATTTGTCACCTGTTAAATTATTTTAGAGGCGCTGGTAACAATATATTTGAATGAACGATAAACAAGCAATATTTGATGTATACATTAAAACATACCACTGGTAAACTCGTAGCCGAACACGGACGGGTCCCGTCTGGTCGAGCAGTTCCAGCGCTCTTGCTTGAATTGAGTCTGGCACTCGGTGATGCCCAGGCGCGCGCCCTCTTTAACGCTAGGCAGAAGATGCGGTTTGCGCGTGCACAGGTCCTTTTGCTTGTGCGTGAAGGGCAAATGCGCGCATTCCATCTTCTCGAACACTCCTACAGATGTGAAGCCCAACCACCTGTGATGCGGAGCAGTGTGACACAAAGATCAGAACCGGTTCACCTCTCCTGTCGGCCTGGGTTGAAATGCCATAACCAGGCCCGAGGAAAAGGAGACAATTTTCAAACAATCGCATCTTAAAAAATGCGCGAATTCATTTTAGTGAACTAAAATACCTGTAATACTTACACCCAACTTCCATGAGAGCACAATGGGCAAATGGAGAGCCATATAAGGAATAAGTGATAAATTGCATTTAGTCCAAGACCGGTAGTTTCCATGACCACTTCATTTATAAGAGCTGCTACTCATAAAAGTCCTAAACTGAGCGTTTGGACAAAAACGATTCATGCCCATCAACTAAATCTAAAACCTATTTATATAATCCAAAAGGTGCGCGCTTAACTTCGTAAATCTCCTTTGCACGTATCCATTAAGTTACTGCACGATCCGCCTTGGGGTCGTCCAAGCACAAGTGAACATTTCCATCAGTGAACACCCGATATACACCAAACACTATGCGCATCTTGAAGAAACACGCAACTAAACACTCCTGCAGTGCGCTCCCGCATTCTGATTGGTGAAACTACTTGTTAATATTCAGTAGCTTTGTCCGTTCTCATCGCTGATTGGTCAGGCCGCTGGCCCTGGCTTGGAGGCTGGTGAGGAAGGACAGAGCGCGAATGATGCCCATAAAGAAATAATGCGTAATATAACAAACTCACTCGGGATTTTGGGGATTATAGTGATAAAAAACTGCAACGTTATTAAAAACGATGATTAAAAAGCAGAATATATTTTTTTTAATTTTGTGTTTTAGAAATACTTAGAGAGGATAAAAAGGGCACAATAAGTAAATCGTTTTTCAACATTAAAAATATGATTTAGCACATTATAATTGAACAAGTGAAGAATGCAATTTGATTTCTTTTCCAATCTTTTTCTTTAAAAGTTAAGTTTACATGAAAGCAGAAACAGGCTGATTTAATTTAGACAGAAATTTCGACTAAACTTAAGTTGCATGAAAGACAATACAAATAAAATGGAAACTTATAAATTGGAAAATTGTTATATTAAATTAATAATACATATTTGTTCCATAACTTTTCAATGAGATAAAAATCACGAACATTTTCATATTAAATTAATAATAAATATTTGTATAAAATGTATAAACATTAAACTGTTAATAACATTGAGTGTTCTAGTAAGTATTTGGTCTTATGTGACAAACAAACATTTAAACGGCAAAGAGTTCATTTTAAGTTATAAAAAATATATGTTTAATTGTTCATGATGTTGTGACATTTCATTTTGAATGCTGTTTATGCATAAAATGTATGATTTAAATAACCAAGCAAATAGACAATGTTGGCACAATCCTTCATAAACACAAGAAACATTCTTAATAAATTTGATTAAATAAACTGACCTCAAAACTGATACATCATATGTGGGAAATCGTTGCCAGCACAACCCTTTGAAATAGAAGACAGTGTGCAAAATAGGAGGAGAGTTAACATGCATTGTGAAGTATTTATAGTTTCTTGTGAACTCATTTCACTTCATGTTTAAAGCTTAAAACTGTTGGAAAGAGAAGACCTATGGGATATTCAAATACATTTTTCCAACTAAATAGCAGACCAGTGAAACATGTCATGCATTCCAACAATTCAGATTTAACCCAGTCAAAATATAAAACTGCTTACTATCAAAACTTACTGAAATAGCATAAATATACAGATATCCTTTTTCCTGTGAACAGCAGGCTATACAACATTTACAAAGGTTATTATTAAAAGCACTAGAAAACACTGGTAGAAAAATAAATGTAGAAATATTTGTTAAGAACATATGACAGACATACTACAACATATCCTTCGTAAGACCTTTGGCATACAATACTTCACAAATACTCATGGACCTGGTATGTGAAAGAAGGGAGTGTAAAGCTAGACTTCAAAACATCGCCCGAGCTTCCATAAAAGTGACAATGCGAGACAGCGTGACATGAAAGGCACTGCGTAGTGCCTGCAAAACGTTTCCAAAATACATGTGGGAACATTTCCGCCCGAGCTCTAGCAGCAGCATTGTAGGAACGTTGCATTAGCATTGAAGGAAAGTTTTTTGAAAAGCTGTTTGAAGGGTCGCATGACGACAGCAGTCACTGGCAGCCCTTAAGCTGCAGCTGCCAAAGACATTTTGGCGAGACGTCAGAGGGTCTCATTTACCTCACCCCATGCCCCTATCCATCTGGATCCCCCTGCATGCACAAACATCTACCTAACCTGCCCATCTCCAATGTACCACTTTGATCCAGCATTGGTAGATTTAGACCGATCATTGCTCACTGTGTTTAAAAATACCTGAGCATTTAGCCCTTTTAAAAAAATAGATGTACGTGTTCATAGCTACTTATACAGATGCTTTTCCCGCTGCAAACACACTTAGGTTAGCGTCACCAGCCGCTAAATGTCTCTGTCATTGTTGCCGAATGGTCCCGCTGACAGCACGGTTCACACAAATCCTACTTAGTAGGATTTCCGAGTAGACTTTGTTCACTGGTCCCTTGACGTGGTAGGAAACATCAGGTTGAGACGATGGTTGAGGCTCCTGTGTGCACATTGGCCCTGGTCCCACTTTCTCCAGCATACCTTGAGATCTTCAGCTTTCCTTCAGAAGCAGAAGTTGGAAAAGGAAGCTTATAGACCTGTAAAGAAGATATTGACAGGATGTTGATCCTGGAATTGACACCTTTCAGAGAAGGCTGGTTGCGTAGCGTAGGGAAGATCACTGGTTAGCTCAGATTGTGAAGTCGGGAACTTTTCAGTTCTTTTCATTGACGTTGGACTTTTTAATGAATTAGGGAAGTGGTCTAAATTTTATACTCTTAAATTTGTAGCTGACAATTCTAAGTCCAGCCAAGGTGTCCTAGACCAGACGAAAATCACTTCAGTTCCATGTGTGAGTTAGCTTGGCGTTGTTACCACCACTTCACAAACTTGGGAAGCTAATACATCTGCTCCCACCCTGCTCTTTACTGGCTAATAAAATACAGCCTGATAACTAATCACTCATTAACTGATCCGCCTGCCACTTTAAGGGTATAGTAAAAAATGAAATGACTTCCCTTTTAAAAGATTTATGGGGCTGCAAACCAATGAAGTATTTCTAGATGGAGCTATAGGCATTTAGCTTTTAAATAAAAGGTCTACCAGTCACACAGCTTTTGTATAGAAGCCTTTATATGTGGATCTAAAAAATACAGAATCATTCACATGTGCCTTCTGTGGTCCGTTCACATCATAATAATAATGTAATTAAATACATTTTGTTTTTATTTGTGTGTCGGTTTATATTTACAGTAATATCTGTACATGTATTTAGGGGGAAAAATTGTGATAACCTCGATTCTTATTACAGTTTCATGTCTCTTGACATGGTGTCAGACTTTTACATTTTTGTTGGATGACTTTGTCTCTTGAGGTTTGATTTTGTTGAAATTCAACAGACACTGGACTGGAATGACCACAATAAATCTAGAAATGCTAATTCTATAAAAAAAAATATCTTTAAAATATTCAAAATCCCCCAAAACCTTAAATGGTTTAGAATGGTGGTGAGAATCTGGGGTATTTTGTGCTTAATTGTCACTTAAAAAATATTGCATATTTTGCATATGCAAAACAAATATTTTAATTTACCTATATAAAATTTAATTATAAAATCCATTTGATATTTTGATGAGTTACAGAAATAAATAACATTATTTAGATTTATTTCTTGTGTAGGTATTTGTTCAAATGTGGAGTGTGCTTTGTGTCTGTTTGCATTTAATACATTCTGTGAGTCGTTTATCTAAAGCCAGTGTTACAGTGAGTACAATCATCGGCTTATTTCTTTAAAATACATGACAGGGCCTCACAGAATCCATTTTACCTCATGGTAATGGCAGGCACACCGGCCCTGCAGGAACTCTTTATATCGTCCCATAGTGATGCTGAATGTGTCAATGACCTCATATCCAAGATGTTTGGCATTTTCCAGAATATCCTTGTTCACATGATAGAGTTCTTGCACTCCGCTCTGCAAACAATGAATGACGATGATGTAGAGTGACAGGTTTATAAAATATAAATAAACAATAATCTGAATGAATAAATAAATAAAACGTGAATATCTGTTCCACAGACTTTGAGGGCTCTGACATCTGTCCAGCAAAAAAACAAGCGGAATAATGCATTTCCATGAATGTCTGTCATCTCCTGCAGATCTTACCAGGGGAAGGGATCGAATGCCATCTACAGGAAGATGGAAACCCATTCCTAAAGACTTCACCACTACCAGAATGTTCTGAAGACCCTCACTAAGAGATAAAACAGAGATTCGACTTAAAAATCAGATCTATTTGCTGAGAAACGGTATGAAAACTGTGTTTGACTTAAGCATTTGTTTATTTGTAAAGGTTTCTTTGTCACCTCTTTAGAACCTGTTGAATGGTCCTCAGATGGTTTAGGTTGAGCCACTGCACCCCACCAGCGACCAGTACTGTCTTAGAGGAATCCTCCAGGGGCCTTGACCTGAAAAAAAGTTAAAGCTCAGCGTCATATCGTAAAACCGTAAGCAACAATCCATGGAAGGAACTGACCCATAATTCCAAATAAAAGAATGTCAATGTTTATGGTGGTTCAGTTTGTACTGCTCAAATAAGCTGTATGCGTTCAATATAACAAATAAACAATTTCATAATTTACTCGTGTTATTCCAGACCTGTATGAATTACTTTTCTTTTGCAGAACACAACAGCAAATTGTTGAACGTTGGTCCCCCAACAACTTGGGGGCACAATACCAAAGAGACATTTCTCAAAATATCTTCTTTTGTGTTCTACAGAAGATTGACTAGGTTTTCAATGACATGAGGGTGAATAAGTGATTACATTTTTGGGGTAAACTATTCTTACAATCTAATCTAATTTATTTATTTAAAATAAATTATCCCCACAGATACGAACTGATCTAACACAGTCTCCCAGATGCACAGACTCACACAGAGCCCACATTCCACCGTCAAACACACAGATTTAATCATTATGCTTTCCACATTAGACTGGTCATTCACAGCCTAATGGGTATCATTTACAGCCACATGACACACACATATACTGTACCTCTCTATAAGCTGTTCCAAAGCTCTTTGGAAGGTGGGTCTCTGGGCCTTCGGCAGCCAGAATTGTGGGTAGTAGGAGTAACTGGCGATAGTTCGCCCTTGATTCAGATTGTGGTAGATGATGGTATCGTGGGCCTTGTCCCAATCTTCCAGCGTGGTGTTCACTCTTTCCATCAGGTAGTACATCATCCCTCTGTTGGTGGAGTCGCCAATGAATAGGACCTGAAGCAAAACATGAATGTTTTTAGATTCATGATAATAAGTCTGTCGGTCTGTCTGTCATCGTCCGTCTGTCCGTCTGTGTCTTATAGACGTTTCACCGGACGCCTTTGTTGACCGGTCTGGCTAGTAGCTAACAATATAACTAATTCTATTTTAATAGATTTATTTTTAATATTAATTTGTCAATATTGATTTATACTAATTTTATAAAATAAAGAATTTGTTCAATGGGTCGTATAACTTACTCGCATTTAAGATTGCCATATAAGGGTTCTTCTACTGTTAACCCAACATAATACTGACTTGACATACTTTTAACTTTCAAGCTTATGTAATGTATTGTTTTATCTTTAGCTTCTACTCAGAAATAATCCACAGGGACGGATGTCTACCAGAAATTGAGATTGCGTGCACTATCATTTATGTTGTTGCTCTGTAAATGTCTTTTAATTGAATAAAATGTTGATGCTTTTGGCAAAAAATGTGACGAAACTGAATCATTCATCCTTTACAATAACTTACAGTAAAGTCTCTTTGTGTGTGTTCTCTCAAGCACACACACAGTTTTCATATCACCATGACACTGGAGCCAAACACACAAATCCTACTGATGCCACACAAGACCTCAGACACACTTTTGGCCCCTAGCCCTCCACTCTCTTTCACACGCATGCATAGAGGAAAGAAACACCAAGAAATGCGTAAAAAATAACGATGATAAAAGGAAGTGTCATTTTGAGTACAAAAATGACAACATTCTTGGTTTGTCGAGCTGTATGTGAGTCTCACAAACACCATGCACACATGCTGAGGAATAACCCTTTTTGAGTCTGAAATCAAGAGGGGGTGGAAACAGTCATGCTGGGTGGATGAGTATTGAGCGAATTTCACGCATGAACACACTGCAGGTTTGGCACACCGCCCATAAACCCCCGCTGGGCTTGAAGCAATCATTTGAAACACACAACTCAAAAGCAGAGATGCTAGAGTGTTTAGTATATAAAAATAGTACTCATTTAAATTCTATAAGGCACAGCTCATTGGTTCTTATAATGTGGAATATAACAACCAATCACGTTGGGCTGTCATGGCCTAAATTGATAGGTCCTTCATTTGGAATTTGTCAGCCAATCATTGTAAGTCGCAAGCTGATAGGCTCTTCATTTGGAATTAGTTCACCAATGAGCTATCACACGCTGCTAGTCATTTGTTGTAAAATGGTGGATGTTTATGCATTTGTGTGTTTGGAGGGTTGTGGCAGCTTGGAAAAGTATTTTTATTGTTAAGTCTATTGCATTCATTAAGGTCTACCTTATTTTTATATTTCATGTATGTTTAAGATTTGCATGTCTTAATTTTGTATTGTCTATTTTTTTACTTTAAGGTTGTAGATGAGCTGCAATTTATGAATCACCAAGGACAATGGCTTTACCAATGTCATCTGTACTGTTCTGCTGCAAAAATAATTCCATCTACATCTTTGATGTTTTAAATGCGAGTAATTTTGACTACATACATTTACATTTAGTCATTTGGCAGACGCTTTTATCCAAAGCGACTTACAGTGCACTTATTACAGGGACAATCCCCCTGGAGCAACATGGAGTAAAGTGTCTTGCTCAAGGACACACTGGTGGTGACTGCTGGGATCGAACCAGCAGCCTTTGATTTACCAGTTCAGTGGTTTAACCCACTAGACCACAATCTCCACTACACTTCATTATTTGGCAAAATACTCTGGGCAAGTCCTAGTTGAGGAATTGCTTTTCACCAAAATTTGTTTAAACATATTTACTCTTTTGATAGAGAAACTATCACCTACATCTTGGATGGCCTTAAGGTCATTTCATAGCATTTTTATGTTGTCATATTCTGTAAACCAAATTAAACCTTTGGTTAAGGCCTAGTTGAGGGCTTGCATTTTATGAGTCCCTGATAACAATGGTTTTTAGCAAGTTGTCTTTACTCTTCTTTTCCAGGAACAATGTCTGCTGCATCTTTATCGGCCTGAAGGCGAGTAGTAGCATTTTTTCATTAGTCTAATATCCTGTACACCAAATAAATTAACCAAATTTAACCTTTTTTTAAGGCATGGTTGAATAAAGAGACAAAGTGCATGTGGTTTCGGGATGCTTGAGACAAAATAGTCTAAGCTGAAAGACTGAAATGGATAGTGTGAATTGTTAGCTCCTCCACCTGTTGGCTCTAGTATTTGCATCCTCCCAATACCGCCAACTTCAAACTTTCCTTTTTTCGGTTTTCTGGAGCACGTTTTAAAAATGAGAGTTCTTCAACATCGTATGTTAATGTGGTGTTTGCACAGTCAGACTTGACTATTTGACCGTGTTGCTTAAGTTTTTTGTGTGAAACAGGTTAGTCTTTCTGTTGCGTTTGCTCATGTGGCTCATGTTTTCTTTATCTTGGGTTGTTACGTGCCCTGTATTTGGCTACTGTCTCCGTAGAAGTAGGGTTTTAACTAGTTGAACTAACTATTAGCCAAATATTTTCAGAAACTGCTGGTTAGGTTGTTAGCTTGAAAATCTTAAGGGTATGCCAGCCCAGGTAAGCTGCCGGCTATGCTAGGGGTTTTCAAACGTGTCCTTTATGAACTTTATTCCTGCCCATGTCTCCCATATCTGGTACCCAGTTCAGGTCTTGTAGCCTTATTTGTAGTTCATGAACTCATGTCTTGAAGGACCACTTCCCTGTATGGTTTAAGTTCTTCAGATGCCTTAATTCCCGATGTAGTTTGAAGCTCAACTCTGAGCAATAGCCATTCAGATACCAGTGTACTATTGGATTGCTTTATTAAAGCGTAATACTGGTAATGCCTTAAAACAGTGGTTATTAATACTGGAATGCACACTGCTACGTTTTTTAGTTTAGCTGGTGGTTGTTTCTGCTAATAACTTAATTTGAATCAGGTGAGTTAAGAGACCTTCAAAAGCGGGCAGTGCTCAGGATAACTGCTTTATAATGCTATATAGGGGCTATAAGTAACCCAAGTAGCATGTGCACACAGAGATGATTTTTCTTTAATTAACTTTGTGTACTTGGAAACCTTTAACAAGCCAAGTTCTCCATGTTAAATATGCACATTTTGTGTGCATCTTATCTGACACGGTTTAGAGTTTTTCTGCTAATGAACTCATTTGAATCTGATATATTTACACAATGTGGAGTGTCCCTCAGACCAAAGCTGAAAACAGTTGTGATATGATTCTGATTTTAAAATACTTGTGTCCTTACCTTTCTGTCCATCATGCAGGTTTGTAACTGAGGTTGGTCCAGCAAGGGGTGATAACAGCTGTCGGGTTGCCAGGAGACCTCTCTCCAGTCACAGGTCCTGTTGTCCGTACAGCTCAGACATGGAACAACCCAACGACCTGATGGAGATCAAACATTCACACATTTTGTATGACTTTCAATATGTACTTGAACAAATGTGATTTATTTTGAAGTCTCTCTGAACTTCCAAGACCAGAGTTGAGAACTACTAGGTTGTGAAATATTGTATAAGGTAAGGAAAAACCCAATCAAAAAGCCAGAACAGTTTTTGGCTGTATGGCTCCATAAATAACCTTCTGAAACCCTTTTTCAAAAATCTTTAGCTCAAATGGTTCTTTGGGGAAAAACCTTTTCTAACAACTTAAGAGTAGACAAATTTTCTTTTTAATACTTGTCGTTTCTGTAATTTAAGCTTTTAGAAATGACATCTGATTTGTACCTAATGTAGCCAGTATCAACGAAAGGCTAAAATACACCAAAAATACTTTATCACAGATTCAGTCTGCAGATTTGCTCAGTTGGTGTGTTTCTATCTAAAATTTTCAAAACGTCTGCAAGTATGTCAAGATTAAAAAAAAATCAGTTTAGATCAGGTGTAGTGTATTCTACCCATAAATGTTTATCAAAACTAACAAAGCATTTCAAGTGATATTCACACTATGAAAAAGGTTTGTTTTAAAGTTCCCAGATTCTAAAGGAATGTATAAGGAGGGCTTAGTCCGAATTATTCTATAACTCTATCCCAGACGGACAGCTAAAGTGGTTCCTTTCTGACTTTGATCCACTGTTCTTGCCATAATTTGTTTTACTTCTATAGCACTAACCCGAACATTCTTCAAACTCTAACCTTATAGTGTTAAATCTAAAGTTCAGCAGCTTAAGATGTGCACAGAAGCTGAACTTTCAGAAACTAATGTAAAGTTAGGATAGATGCTCTACATTTTCAGTAATAAATCAGCCCAAGAAAGCAGCTTTTTGTTAGAAATTGCCAAAATTCTGCTTCACCAGTTAAGCTTTCCCATTCCCTATTACTGCAAGTATGGACTACAAATCTTTACAATGAGGATGTTTTATAGCCAGCTCTCTTCATAGTAAAAAGTTATGTCTACAAAAGTATTTGCAAGGCCAAGACTTGCTGTGAGTTACTACCCGCACAAGAGACCGAGGGCTTTAAATCTGACAGAGGAAAGTTTCAAATTTTTGTTTTAGATCCTTAACCCCACCATCAAAAGAATTCCTTGCTTTTCGGTGTATATTTGTTTCCAACCAGGTATTTTTGGGTTAGTGTAGTGAACTGCTGTAAATGACATTGTTTAGAAACATGTTTTGTCTTTGTAATCTTTCATCAAAGTGGTAAACTTGCCCTGCCTCTGTTATCAAACATCTTGAGTAAAACCACATGAAAGCTATTTTCTAGTTAACACTGTTTTAGTAACAAATCGTGTTGAAAGGGACAGTTCAGCAACTTATTCCCCTTTGTTTAAAAACTGTTTCTGGTCCATAAAATGGGAGACAATGAGGGCTGATGTTTGTTTAATTTTCAAAATGTCTTTAAATTTTGGATTTGGTTTGGAATGACAAATATGGGTAATGTTTTTTGAGAGAGCTTTCATTAACAAATTGTTAGTTCGATATTAACATTCTTGTGCTCAAAGGTTTCCTTTGAAAACCAAAGTATCTCACTTAAGTTGTATACGCCAATTAATGTACAAGATCCTAAATCCAGCTTAATTCAGGGCTAAAACGTACCAGGCTCATCTCCTGATAAGCAAGGTGGTGGTGATGATGATGGCTGAGTTTCTTCTGACGATCCTGGAACCGGCTCCAAACCGCAAGGCTGGTCTGGTTTGACCACCAGGCCACAGTCCTGCAGGTAAAACAAAGGTGAGTTTGACATTTTTCATGATCTTTGCACTTCTCATATCCCTCAGACAACAAAACAAAGCTTTTATTGGTTATGAAGTTTCCATTGCTTTTTCCACATGGACCCTTTTTCTCCCTCACAACCTTTGCTTTCATGTGTCTGTGTACAGTAGTCACGCCGCCCATCGCCTTCCCTGTGCCCTTGGTCCTTGTAATGGGTCAGAGGTCAAACAAACCTAACAGGCAAAGTAACATCGGCAAGCCTGCTCTGCCGACCCTCCAGGTCCCTCACGGGAGCCGTCGGGTCTGGCTCGACTTCAGAAGACCGGCAGCTCCACCCTGGACCGCCTCACTCTCTGATTTTCCCCCTTCCTTAACACTTTGCACAGGGGCTTCTCGTGACCACGTAACATTCCCCAAGATCCCGCCGCAATTCTCGACAAAGTGCCACAAAACAACTTAACAGGGATTTTCTTGTTAGTACCTGCACACAGTGTGCGCATGCAAACACGGGCCGGCTTTTGATTCTGGCCAGGCCGACATAAATCAGCGAGACCGCTCGAGCCCGACGGAAACCGCAATGCCCTTTGTGCATCAGAGCCGGCAAAGTCAGCATCCCTTTGGAAAGGAAAACGCTTAAAATTGAACCACATTTGAAGTGTAAAAGATGATAAAATTTGTTCACGCTCTCCCCTGTCATCTTTCCATTCCTTGAAGAGGAAAATGGAATAGTTTCATCCAAGGCTCCTTTCAGCGGTGATGGTTTAGTAAGAGAGCGGTAGAAAAACTCTTTACCACTGTAGGATAAAGAATAAAATGTGCGTGAACCTAAATGGCATGTGTCATGTAATTGGACCAAATACGACCGTATTAGTATACTCAATATTGTATGAAATACATTTTGTATTTATATACTGATTGTAAGTGTGTGTGAGCATTTAAATTCTAGCAGCTCTTGTGTCATTTACAAAGACCAGCAGCACGGCTGTGTAATCTCCATTGATCAAGGCATGCACCGATAGAAAATCCTAGATTATTATTTCCGTACATTACACCGTGCTCTCTGCAGACACAGTGGTCAAGTTGAGAAGTGGTATTCACAGGCCCCTTGAGTGTCCTCAAGAACCCTCTCAACCCCTTTTTTTTCTGGTGATTCTTAAGCTCCATGAGGAAGAGCGCGTACTTATGAGTGCTGTGTTATAATAAGCCTCCACTCAAGACAAAGCCCTGCTTTTCCTTTGCTGTAGTGGAATGAAACATCAAAACGTACAAGCACGAGATTAGCTGCTTTCCATCAGAGATGAAACGTGTATAACCATCCCTATGGGATCGGGTGACCCTCTGGGAACGATGAAAGTAAAGCAACTGTCTAAAGAAAAAGGGGGAAGATGCAGACAAAGATGTTTCATATCAAGTGTTTATCAAACGATTTGAACTTTTTTCGATTTCTTTTAACTTCCTTCACAATAAGGTTGTATTTGTTAACATGCACATAGGTAAATGCACTAGATATCCCTTAAATGCATGAGTGTTTCCACAACCGTTATTACCTCGGCAACCCTATACCCATTTTTAAACTTCAATTATAAAAAAAGTGTTGAATTGGTGATAAGTCCGTAAGGAATACATAGAAGATGGAGGTCTAACTCCCAAAAAATGAACGAGGGGGAGGGTAGTGAATAATGTCCAGGGTCACAAAAGACCCTAGGTGTGCATTTAAAGGGACAGTTCATCCAAAAATGAAAATCTGTCATAATTTACTAACCCTCATGTCTTTTCAAACCTGTATAAATAAATTAAAAAAATATTATCAAAACTGAAAATGACTTGCATTCTTGCAAACATCTTTGTATTTAACAGAACAAAGATTTTTTTACAGGTTTGAAACAACTTCAGGATGAGTTCATTTTTGAGTGAACTATGCCTTTAAGGGTTAACTGAAACTAATGATGATTTTTTTTTTTTTTAGCATTTGTTAGTTATTTAATGCCAATACAATTATTCATTATATATTAGTTCAATGTGCATTCACTTATGTTAACAATTACAACTTGTGACTTAATTTCAGCATTTATTAATACAAATTTTAACATGAACTAAGAATAATTAATGCTATAGAAGTATTGTTCAGTGTTAGTTCATGTAAGCGATAGGATAAAATGATGACAGGAATAATAATAATATAAAAAAGGATGCAAACAAAATACGAACTCTATACGAGCCGAATTCAAACCTGCATGAGCGCCACAAAAAATATATAATTCAATCATCTCAAACTTAAGACGTTTTACAATTGTACATAACTTTCTTTAGTAAACAAATGCTTGATTATTTTAAATGTCTAACTGAAGCATTAAAGAGAGCATACAACAGACACAAAAGTGCCTACATCTATAATGCAAAACCAAAAGTGTAATTAAAGTGAAGGTGTGATGAGAAGTGCCATACTGATGTCACATCTGCTCATTCTGTCTCATCTTTTGTCATGAAAGACTGAAGTGGCTTTACACAGAGTATTTAATGTAATCCTGTGGATTATGATTGTAATCCTATAGAATTGTTATGCTGTCCGCCATATAAAGGGTGTGTTTGTAAATATATTGAAAATATGTTTACATGTTTCAAAAAGAACTATGTAGAAAAAAGCTAAAGGCTAATGCACACCGCTGTTTCTGAATGTTTTCTCCAACTGTGCAACAGCATCATTGTAGTATTTCATTTCATTACATGCATAGCTACAGTTATCTTCTGCAAGCAACTGTCCTCCTGCGTTTTGGACTGACCTACACATACCTAAAAGGTACAAAACCACACAAGTGCAGAAATAAATATGTTTTTTCTTCTCAATACATGTAATTATTAATATTTGCCATGCTCTTATTATTTAAATGCTTTCCAGACCTGGATGAAATGTAGGGCACATGGGGTCACGAGTTCATGACCTCTGATTGCATCACCAGTCACCGTCATGAGTTGTGGCATGGACAGATCAAAGCTCACGGATCTTTGAGTTCACGTGCTGTCGCACGCTTTGATTTCTTTCAGGGTGATACCGAAGAAGTGTTGGACAGCTGCCGATCAGATGAATTTGTGATGTAATGGAAGGAGGCAGATGGAATTCAGAGACGAGTCCAGTTTTATTAATACATCTAAGCAATCAAACATGTATGCGTCATCTGAGGAAGATACAATGATGGTAGAAGACAGACACGTGCTCGAGGCAAAGAAGGAAAGAAATAAGTGTTGAGCAGCATTTGACAAGTTTGCATTTAATATGGGCCAGTATGTTTGCCTGCATTTTATACATTTACATAAATTTGACTTTTTCAAACAAATAACCAACATAATCTTAAAGTGGCTTATTCGTATAAATTGAAGGTTGTATAAAATTAAATAAAAGAAATTCAATCGCCCCAAAAATATGTTTTTTAGGTAACACTTTCCTTGAAGCATGCATGTATAATGCATCATAAAGAGTTACTAAGGGTAAAATGCATTATACATACATGCTTCAAGGAAAGTGTTACCAAAAAAACATTCTCGGGGTGATTAATTTTATTTATAAAAATGCATTATAATTCTTCAGAATGTGTTTTGTAATGCATTATATTTAGTTGTCAAGAATTTGAACCAATTTGTAAATGTGTAGTGTAATAATGAATTGGTAAGTGTTATAATGTATAAACTGTTATAACAATTGTTTATAAGATATTACAGTGCATTAAAAGGTGCACTACTTTTATAATGCATTATATATACATGCTTCAAAGAAAGTGTTACCGTTTTTTCCAAATCAGAGCATACCGTACTATAAAAATATCATTGCGTTATAGTTGCTTCTCTCCTGTCCACTCTTGTTTTTTCTTGCTTACTCTCTTGTTCCCTAACTCTGAAGAACTGTGGCATCAGATAAGCATTTACCAATTTTAGTGAGGAAATGAGCAGAAGTCAAAGCTGTCAGTCTCATCTCTGCAGAACACACACTGACTTCCTCTGTAACGCGATACAGCTCTGTACCACCTGTGATACACATTCACGAACAGACACACAAAAGCAAAGTCCAAAAGCGCACAGCTCGTCTAATCATATGATTTTCTGTCCTGCAAGCAAGATCCAACACACACGGCTGGTTTTGGTTCATTGATATGCAATCTCTCTGTAGGAGAGCTGAACAACGGCAACAGGTCTGCACCATTCAAAAACGCAAGTGGACTATTTAATAGTGTGAACTTTCCAAGCCAGGGGAACGAATTGGACAAGGTTGAAAATGCTGCAATGCTACTTTGTCCAAAATAAAGCGCTGCCAAAACAGTCCGGGATGTGTGCGAGAAGTCAATTGATTCAGGCAGCTACAAAGTCACCTAAAAGGCACTCATTTAGAAAAAATGTCAGCTATGTGTGTGTGATATGAGGGAAATTGGTGCACTATATTTATATTAGTTTGGACGCTATGAAGGCAACAAACAAACAAAGAACCAGAAAAAAGTCAGAACCAGAAAACTCCAATTTGAAAAAGTGTACTACATTAGTACTTAAAGTGCATTATTTTACACATCAACATGGATTTGGGATGATTCACCAAAAATGGAAAATTCTGTCATGAATTACTCCTCCAGATCTGTATTCATTTCTTTGTTTGGTTGAACACAAAGACATTTGTAAGAATGTTAGGAACTGACAATTCAGAGGCACCATTGACTACCATTATTATGTATTTTTTTGTTCTGTTGTACACAAAAGACGACATTTTGAGGAATCTTGGAAAGCAAACAGCACATCTGACTACCATTGTAATTTTCCTTTCTTTGGGAGTCAATGATGCCTCTTCCAAATATCTTTCTTTGCGTTTAACCGAACAAAGACATTTATACAGATTTCAAACAACTTGGAGTAATTCATGACAGAATTTTCATTTTCATCAATTTTCAGATTCTATGAAAAGAAGATCAAAGCCCAATATTTTTTAGTACCCTATATTAACTACGAAATGAATGTGTAACAATAGAGTACTTTTTGAGCTTCGCTATACACATACAAACACACATTGCTAGTCTAATAATTGACAATCCTTCCTTTAACAGAATCGTATGTAAAAATCCAGTCACACCCAAAAATGATGACATGGGTTTATATTTCTGTTATGATGCAAAATCCATGTAATGAATGTTTCTCCAGGATACGGGTGAGAGGGGGGAAAGGACATGGATTGCATTCTGAGTTCAGGCATTTTAACAGATGGGAGGCATGCCATCCAGTATTGCGTTTCCTCTATACACACACTGACGTGCTCACACATACAAATACCTCATACATCTGCTTAATGAGACTCTGCCTTTATTATTTATTGCAGGCAACGGAATAAATATCCTCTATAACTCATTTTTGGGAAACCCTGTGCAAGGCTGACGTCAACCAGAAAAATTGTCACAGGCCCTACGAATTTAAGTGACGGCCTACAACATCTCGAACCATACAGCCTGATAATGCCACATGAGGTGCGTCGAAAAATATATCTTGCGGGACTATACAGAAACCACACAAACACACATTTAAATAAATGCCAAAAAGCGAAATCAAGAGAAAACTGAAAGAACGCAGTGTTGGCAATGCAAGTGCGAAAATTCATCTCAATTTTAAAGTCCTGGCTCATGGATCAGATACCAGATGTCAATTACTAAACAAGGACAAGTCTTGTTCTCAGATTCATCCCTGGCCTGAACTCTTGTTATTCTCTCTCTCTCTCTCATATAAATTAGGAGGCACACATTCTGAAAGTATAATTTGGGTGGGAGTTTATATATACTCGCTGTCCTGTGCCCTGCTCTGACCCCGGCGGTGCTGTGAGAGGTTAATCCTTGTGTGAGTGGACCTGATCTGACAGACTTCAAAAGCGGAGCTCCCGATCACGAGCGCCGCCACATAATCTCTTCAAGTCTACTGGAGAGAATGTGTGTGTGGTCCTGATAAAAACCTACAGTGTGGGGACCAGTCAATGTCACCTGCCCAAAACAGCTTACAAATCAAACTAAATGATGTTTATTTGAAAACGTAAGAAATGCAGAGAGGTTTTGTGAGGGTTGGATTAGGGAATGGAATATAAAGTTTGTAAAGTATAAATATCATGATGTCAATGGAAAGTGTGTGCGTCCAGAGAAAGTGGTTAAGGTTTCTGAACTTTGACTGAAATCCAATACAAATAATGCAGAAAGAAAGAAATGAGACAGAGAAGCATATGATATTAGACAAATATGACACAGGAATATAAAACGAGGATTACCAAGACATGGAATATGAATTTCCAAAGACATGGTATCAAGTAAAAAATGATGAAGAAACACTATCCGAATGAAACATGGAAAGCATGCAAGATATCTTACAGCCAACATTAAAAATCCTTAAGCGTTTTACTTCAGCAATGTAATGAGTTTCAGAGTGAAACAGGATATTCAAAAATAAAGCGAAAGACTTGATTTTAGCCATCAGGACTTGATTAGATGAAAAGTGGGCATTGTATACCAGAATGAAACCAGGTGGGGTGGAAAAATATGCTTTGTGACGTCAGGCAAAAGGTTGAAAGATTTTTTTCGTCCTAAAATGATGTGCACAAAATGTCCAGATAGGTGTTATGTATGTATTATAGAAGATCTATACACCTATTGAAAATGTTGCTTTTTTTATTAAAGCAATCATATTAAGTTCACCCAGCAACTATGATTAATAGACTCCCAATCTGATCTGCATGACAAAACATCATGATCTAAAGTCATGTGAACCTGGCACAGCATCAAATTGGCATTTGCCCCCAAAACTGCAACCTACCGCTATTAAAGTTGGGGATTATGGCGTTCACCATCCGCAGTGCACTAGTTCCAGATGTGCGTGGACAGACACGGCATTCACAAAGCTGATAACTGTCGGGCAAATGGTGGCAGGTTTCTACACTTTACGATTGTGGCTCATGGGTGATACTCCCATCAAAGCAGGATTAAACGCTCCTGACAACCTAAGGAAATCAGCATTTAACTCTCTATCGCCATATCGACCGCCGCAGGGTATGCGGAGGAAACAGCGTTATATATCTTAGAGCTCCGAGGCCAGATGCTTTATTTTAATAGGTGAACTTATCGTCACAGAACAGAGACAGCCACTACAGACAAGTCAAATGGAAAATTTCAAGAAGCTTAACATAGAGACTTCAAAGAAGCCATCAATGTTAAAAATCTAATAGACTTATGATGAAGGACGGATCTGAGATGCATCTAGGGAACACAACTTCAGAGACCTGCAGTCAAAGAGCTTAGTAAGCATCTCCAGCATCCACCAAAACACCCTAGCAACACCTTGGAAACCATACATGGACATTTACCACTTACAATTCCTCGAAAAGGGACACATTGTAAACCAAATCTGACTATATTGAGCATATTTCACATGTTCCTGTTGTAGGCCCCGCCCCGAAAAATAACCAAAAAGTAAATTTACCTCATTCTGCAAATATTTGAAGAAAATGACTATTTTAGGAAACCTTATAATCATTAGAACATTAAAACTCGCTTTTCTTTGTTTATTTTTAATAAAAGATGAAAGTGGACGGTGCGCTACATGGAAACAATGGCACAGACGGTGTGCGTGCGTGTATACACCGATACAACCCCTCGTGTATGCAGGGACTAATGAATGTTTTCATAACTGTCATCATGCCTGTGTCTTCAACTAATTAAAAATAAAATTGCCCAACAATCAGGCAACATTTTGCATTAGCTTGACAATACAGTGTTCTGAGAAACTCGAGAGAACTTCAAAGCTCCGCTGGGTGAATGGAGCTTGTGTTTTGGAGGGGGGTGCCGGTGGTCCTCAACCCCCACCCGATTTACAGACATCCAGCTCTGACCATCACGGTGCTTTCACTGACCCATTAAGGTGGGGGGGACATAAAAAAGAACAGATGATAGAGCACTTGGGAAATAAGTCCAGGTGGTTTTTAGGAGTCGGTGAAATGAGATGAACATATTTACATCTTAAAACTCAGCACACGGTTGTTCTTTGGGTTGACAATTCTTTAACAGGTAGGTTCTCAATATTTTGATATAATTATAGAAACTCATGAGTGAAAAATTTAGTTTTGGGCTGGAATTGACATTCCAATGTTATTATAAAGTTTGACCATTGACACGCGTAATTGAACTCAGACACCTGTTTTAATGTAACCTGTAAACTATCAAATTAAAGAAATAATGAACGTGCATTATTACAAAATAAACTTAATAAATAAACAACAATTTAAAGTAATCATATTTAGAAACCCATATGAAAAGACCACAGCAAACCATTAGCCAAGATAAAAAACAATCTCTGTCTTTCTATTTGTTTTTCTCTTTTTCCTTAGGTTGAGGTCAGAAAAATGAGGTTTCCAACATGCATTTGTTTAACACATCCCGGCGTCTCTTGAAAATTCCTACCGCTCCTAACAGACCGTTACATTCAAAAGCACTTCATCTGTTTTACAACGTACCGCATCGAAAAGGTTACACTATTAAAAAATACCTCATCTCTATACAGTGCCAAAGGGACGCAGAATATGTCCCCTCTCCTAATTACAGACTCCATAAACCCAGAAGTCACAGCAGTGTGTCAAACAAATGGAGGTGCACATCCCAGCTGGAGTGTGCTTTGGGAACCAGGGGTCAGTTGACTAATGACATCACCAGACGAAGGGCCTGAAAATCTTCATCCGATGGACCAGACCAGAGATCATTCTCTCCATTCTCAAGCAGTTAAAGTGCAAAATAATGATCCACCCCATCAAGACCGCTGATGTTCACATTAAAGGGAACACTTCACCCAAGTCATTTTTTCCTATAGATCAATTTAAAGGGCATTGCATTGGAAGTGAAATGATAAACGCACAGATTTTGGATAACCTCATGGTTAGTTAAATGACAGAATTTTCATTTTTGATCCAATCACAGATGCTAATCTAATTGGTCTGCTTGTTGTCACGGATGAAGAGGGATGAGTGATAATTGTTGGCTCCTTAGACCTTTGATGGCTGCTGTAGATTCTAATGGCAAACAGAGAAAGCGTTGAGAGGGTGGGCATAGATGTCAACATGCTGTGCTTCAAAAGAATTCCACCTCCCTGTCCACTAACGCTTTCCACAGCAGACTATGGAAGACCAGCGAGATGCTCAGAGTGTCATATTCGAACGGGCCAGAATGAATGTTTCTGTGTTTAAGGCATTCCCCATCAAACATGAAACGACTAAAATTCTCTAAAAGTTCTCTTAAAGTTATCAAAAACATTCTTGCTGTCATGTTAAAAAATTGCTAAACAACAAAAGTTGTTTTTACATTGTTTGTGTAACTTTATTAAAACATTAAATAACAATTTTTTTTATAACTTAAAGGTCCCAGGTGTAATTATTTGATGGATCTATTGACAGAAATGCAGATCTCCAGACATTATACCGAGAAATGTGTCTCGGATGATCTTGCTAGATGAAGTTCAGAATAGCATATTGAAGGAAGTTAAAATGAAATGAGTTTACAGTCCACAGACCAAAGTTTGATTTGTTTTCGACGGCAAACGTGATAAAATGCTCGATTTCAAGCCTGCCTTTCCTCTCCAGACCCTTCAGGGACCGAAGAAGATTAATGAAGGAACGTCATAGGAAAGATCTTTAGCAATCCTCAGATACGTTGCAGATTGAAGAGCAGCTTTTCAGAGATTTTCAATGTTCAACGATTCCTTGAATCCATCAAAAAAAGCTAGATCAAATCACTTGCTGGGTTTGGAAATCCCGAATTCCTTATCATCATGAAAAACACTTCGTTCTCACATTTAACCTTCTCATGCTTGATAGACAACAACGAAAAGTAGTGCTTCACATCATCTGAGCTCCAGACGTTTTTTTTCCTGCTTCTGTCTTCATCTCATGCAAGAGAATCACAGTTCCTAACTCTCTTTCTCGTTCTATCTTGTCATTCTATGCTAAATCACTTTGATCTAGTAAGCATCGGTTCCCCTAATCCACAATATGAACCACCATGAATACTGCACAAACACATGCACACACAATATGAGTCGCTGTCAGGTTCCACGAGTCTATGATCAGTGCTATCAGCTTCCACTGAAACCTGAACATCCACGAGGAAGAAAGTGACGATGTGTGTGAGTAAGACAGAGAGCACAGACTGAAAACTAAACTTTCTTGTATGATTAAAGCAGCTCTCTGATGTTTTTATCCTTGAATAGTGTGCAGTGTGTGTACAACTACTTACCTATACAGTAACCGTAGCAGCAGGTTCACAATATGCCTTTATTGTCCGTATATAAAATTGTATGCATATGTGTAAAGGCATTAGTTTACTACAAATTATTTCCTTAAATGATGGTTATTATAAATGATAAAACCCCAATGTGTAAAATCATCTGGATTCATACTTGCTTAACATTTTGCATCAAGACTGTATGGAAGCATATAGAAAAGTTTTGATGGTCGTATGAGCCGTTCGGAAAATCTTGGACATTTTTTGAGTCAATTTACAAGATCAAAGGGTCCGAAATTAATCTTCACAAGCATGCTGACAAATTCTTCTTAGAGATGTGTGCCTGGCTTTGAGCTCTAGGGAGGTGCATGTATGAGCGTGCACGTGTGCGGTTGTGTGTGTATGAAGATTTGTCCCGAGTACCTGCACAAAGCTGCACATCACATACTCATCAAACATTGGCAGGCTGGGCCTGCTTTCACGGTATATATGCAGAGTGTATATCGTCATGACGACGGGCTCGGCTGCTGATTCGTCCGTCACCAGAATGTTGATTCTGCTGTTGCCCAGGCCGACCGGGTAGTTTGCCATCCTGAAGGAAACAGAGGAGAATTCTTAGGATCTCGGCGTACCCGGTTGCATGCGTTAAAAATTTATAAAAACAAGTTTGCTTATTTCGCGATTCATTCAGTGAAATTAAACAAGAGAGTTTTATCCAAAAAACCCAAAATATTATTTTATATTCTTTTTGTTATATAAAAATCAGATCTGACAAACGATTAATCACTATTAATTGCATCCAGAATAAAAGTTTGCTTCTACCTAATATATGTCTGTGAACTGTGCATATTAATGTTGTATTTATAAACACATACACATTCTTGCATATAATTAAGGAAAATATTAAAATTAATAAATGTTTATATAATTTCAATTATTGGTTAACATAAATAAATGCATTTAAATATTTCTTACATATATACAGTATACGTGTATGTTTTTGTGTTTATAAATAAAAAATTAATATGCACAGTACACAAAAATCTATTATGTAAACACAAACTTTTAATCTGGATGCGATTAATCACGGATCAACTAAATATAATCAAAATATTTTTTGTTATTTTATAAATCTAAACAGTGTAATATAATTCGGAAATCAGCAAAAAAACTGTATTCTTTTATAATTATAATATGCAGTTTTTATAAATTCATATTAATAACAGGCTGTTCTTATTACTGGGACATTTCTAATAAAAAACAAAAATGTGATTCAAATTGGTGTAAAATAAATATTTACACGTTCGCTTATGTTCAAATAAAGTTAGGAACAAACTATTATTTGACAGCCACCCATTTCACACCTTACATTTATTACCAAATAAGAAATAATGTGTGATATAATCATGTGTCCATCATCTTAAAATTTACGTGAACTGTTTTTCTCTGTGAGTATTAGAGATTACAGGCTGTAGAGTCTAATAGACTGTAATCCGGGATTGTGTGTGTTGAGAATGTGTGTGTGACCTGCCAGGCATGGGAAAGCAAATTCAGAAATTAATCTGATAAATCAATCAAGCATTGAGCTGAGTCTGAGCGGACACATAAGAAGCCAGATCTGATTACCCCTGAAAAAAGCTGCGACGGTACTACCGTACGGCAGGCTCTTTGTTTATTGTTTCCCAGATAAACCTGCTGTGTTTAACAACACCGTGCAGGCTGTACGCCCGAGCAAAAATAAGCTTTTCTCTGCAAGTCCTCGACAGTTTCTCCTATTTTATAAACACTAAACACTTTTTTCCTAAATCCTATTATTTAATTTTGAAAGAAATTAGCGATTTTTTATTATAATTTTGTCAAATTAACTTTGTATTGCAGCACTTATGTAATATTACATAACTTGTGTCACTGTATGTAAATCTTAATATAAATTCATACCATACATTAATCTGCTCGCTGGATTGTAAACATGTAATTGGTTTACTTCCAACGTTCCATCTCAAGCAGAATGTTATGAATTGCGGTTATTTAAGAAAAAAACATTTTATCATGCAAACCATTTATTACAATAGACTGGCTGTTAGGTGTGTGGCTACACCTCGGTGTGTGATGTTTACCTGGGTCCTCGATGTTCATCCAAGTGAATGTGGCAGTGTGGGCTGGCCGGTTCTGGCCTGGTCCAAATGGTGATCACATCAAAAGGAACCTCGGCTCGGTATTCTTTTACCCACGCATTAAACGCTGGCATAAGTGCCATCGGAGGGTCTGTGTACAGCTGCCTCAAGTGAGGATCAACACATCTCCCTAAAGAACAGGAGCACATTAAATATCATCGATTTTTTATTGCATGACATATTTTATGTGCATTTGTAATTCTTAAAACATTTCTTAACGGATATAGTCAGGTAAATATGCTACTGCAAGTAAGAATAAATAATTATGGGATGTCTACTCGAGACAACAGATTACCTTTTTGTGATCTGTCTTCTGATTGGTCTGGATGTGTCTCACCATGCCCCCGGTTTTTTAGGTCATCGAAGCTGCTTAAAATATGAAAAACAGTTGCTTCATATAATGATTTTAATAATGCAGGTGCTTGGAAAACGAAACATTAGCCCAGTGTTTTTATTTAAAGCAAAGTATTTAAAGTCAAGAATTTCAACGTTATTTTAACCAATTCATAAAATGCACTAAACCATTATATTATTGTCAACATGTGCCAGTATTAACCACCAGACAACTCCATCTATTCAACATAAAAATTTCACACAATGTCGCCGCTGTCCTGTAAAATCAGTCAGACGGGAGTGTCAATTTGCAACCACCAACCAGAAGAGCAATTGTTCGGAATAAAAAGGCTTTGCATCTTCTGATCTACTTTTCTGGACCATGATAGAAAGCGAGAGCGAATTTTGACAAAACAAAATAAAAGTGATAAATAAAAGAAAGACTTCAGGAGGCTTGGGAAAAATTGTAAGAGAAAGACTGTAAAACGAATGTTTTTACTGGACTGGAAATGACCCAGAGCCTCCAAGAATCCAGTCAATGCAGGACTGAAGAAGACTTTTTCGAAACTATTTGTAATAAGATGATCTCCAGACCCATGCAAAAGTTTTGCATGCCTGCAGCACAATTCATCCCGTTACTTGAATAAAGCTCAAGACGCTGATCTGGGGAAACTGCAAATCTGTTTGCATGAATTTGTACGTGTGTGCATGTGTTTGCATTTTTTACCGTCCGGTCTGATTTCTTCTCGTGTAATAAAGGCTGAGCTCCTGGAGAAGGGCCATGAGAGCTGGTCTCCATCCATCATCCTGGACACTGAGGGACCTCTGGATTAGATCATGATGGAGATCATCAGAAGGAGATATAGGGTACAGCTGCCAACACACACACCATGAACACATTTTTATTAGAAAAAAAAATCCAAAGACACAGTTCTTAATATTTGATGAAAAAGAATTCATAAAGTATTATTTCAATAATCATTAATTGTTATTTTTATTTTCAATCTAAAAAACGATAACGGTAAGGTTATAGTGGTTGAATTTATTGCATCCATTTTTTAGACTACTGCTTTCATATGTATCGCACACTAGAATCAACAAACACATAAGCATTTCCTTCCAAAACAACAAATAATTGCACAACTCTGTTTTCAAATAAGGGCAATTCTTCCCCTAAAATAAAATCTTAAAAACATTTTATTCAAAGAACCTTCATCATCAGCAATTTTATGAGCATCAAACAGACATCATGTGTTTATAATGTGAAGAAAAAGGGTTTGTGCAATAAGTTGTGTGTTTACCAGTTGAAAAGGCCCTGATGTCTTGAGGTGTTGGTTAAACTGCTGCAGTAAATAAAGTTCATCTTGAGGCAGACACAGACTGTTCGGCCAATCACAGCCACCGTACTGAAAAGGTACAATAATTATAGTGTTTGTAAAATTCCCCATATGACACAAAGCAAAATAGTTAATTTACTTTATTGATTTCAGATAAATAAACACACAATTTTAAATACATTTATAATAAAATTAAGTATGATCACATTAAAACTAGCAGTGATGTTTAACCTTTAGTTGGTTCTGTACCTGTGTACTGAGCGAAGGACCGGCCCCCATAGCCTCACTGTTGCATGCTGGGAAAAGCAGTTTCAATACATCCTCCAGCATGTATTCTTTGGTGATCTGTCCATCAAAGTGGGGGTCTCTCATTCCGTCAAAATGGAGATCTGTTCGAAGCTGTGACAAAAAGATAAGATGCTTCAAAAATCATGAACAAACAAGAGCATGAGTGTGTATAGATATGCTGCCATCTAGTGGCCAAGTTTTAACAAGGTTTGAAATCATATTTATTCTGACACTGACCAATGGATGACTTAATGTCTTTTTGTCTCATTTATAAGTAAACTTCACCACACAGAAACGCTGTGTGGAGGAGATAAATGATCTGCTTATCTCACATAACATTGAATCTTTAAAGAGACAGTGCCCTTTCTTTCTTTATATAGATGGATTTTAGCTGAACACTGGAAATCGTATTTACCTGTACCACAACCGGATGGAGAGAGTCATTATAGTGCAACGTGAAGGTCAGTAACTGAAAACAGAGCTGACACCTGTGGTAAGCACAAACACAGTTATACACAACCACAACTGATGCATCATATACAAAGTGTGCTACAAAAAGCTCATAAACAAATGTGTGACCTACATTATGGTGAGTAAAAGTTGGAAAAACATAAAACAATGTAACAAATTCTTAAAAAATAAAAACCAATATGAAATTCTGTAAAACAATGCCCAAGTCCCAAGAGTACAAATATACACGCTTAAAACAAAATCTTCCTTTTGGGAAATCGGAAAAGTCTCATTTGCATGAATTATAAACAAAGCAAATAATGCTTACAGTATATTTTCTGTGTAGCTTTATCTTGGCTCCCCAACACTACACATTTGGGATGTCTCTCTAAATGCAAATGCAACTCTTCAGATAATGATAAGCAACTCCTTGACTTAAATGAATTGTCTAATAAGGTACAAATGCAAATGTGTTTGGATGCCTCCAGACATTAATCTATAATAATGAGCATAAGAGAGATAAACAGACCGGGGTGAGGCTGTGCTCTCCTGTGTAGTTAATAAAGCCGCTTTCAGGATTTGACTGACGACATGTTTCATGTGCACACTAGCCTGACTGGAGAGAACAGACCCAGCCTCTCTCTAAAAAACACCTGCAGCTGAGAGAAAGAGAGAAAAAAACGTGTAAATCAGTCCAAATACATATACATACTTAAATATACAATAAAATTGTCCAGTTTTTCTGTCACTGGTTTATGTGATCATGTTAGAGAAACCATTCCAATGCACTGTGAACAAGAGTGATATGACATCATAGGAAGTTAAACTCAACTGAGGTGTAGTGACACTATTGTGCCAGTAGAGGCCACTATAGTGACAGTTTTCTTTAGATATGAGAGAGACGCCTTTATTGTCAAAGCTAACAACACTACAACAAATATTTGTACACAGCAACATTACACAAACACACACACTTATCTAGACGTGAACATACCATAGATATGTCCAGACCATAGACGCATATCAAACCCTAACACAACCTAACGCAAACTAAAATAAACGTTTATTAATCATGTTTATCAATCACAATTTTCCCAAAGGAAGATATTTAGATAATGTCATGGGGACAAAACTGTCCCCAACGTATAGCTTTGTAAACATAAACAGACACATACTGTTTGTATACAATCATTGAAAGCTCTATTGCTTACACACACACATGCATTACACACCACAGACCAGTAATGAACGACCACTTTCATGAAGACTTTAGTCATCTGCTTGTTTGTCAGGCTGTTATATCAACCCCTGAAACTCATTATCTTCTGGGTTTTATTAGATCCGAATGTGCCTTCCAGCTGTTTATAAGACTCCGCAGCCTCCTAATAAATCTGGCATCACACACGAACACAGTTTAATTGCAATGAGAGTAGCGTTTCACGGCTGTAAAGCCCTTACAAATATCACATGGGGAATAAATACTTAACCGAGCCCTCATCATCTGTAAACAGGAGCGTAGAGATCTAAACCGAAATGTAACAGTGTGATCTGATTTGAAAATGTAGACGCTTGTCAAAACAGCTAAAAGGTATCTAGTAAAGATTTCTAAATTGATTTGAGTATTAAGATCGTATTGTTTTGTGAGAATGTTGAGTGTTACACAAGTTCTCATCTTCCAAAAACGACATTGCATAAAAGTGTCTGGCAAGTGCATAAATGTAAAGCATTAATGTGGAGATTTTAGTGACATCTAGCGGTGAAATTGCGAATTGCAACCAACGGCTCACTCCGTTGTAGATAGAAAAAGCTCATTCTAAGGTAATAAAAACATAAGGCTTCATTACAAAAGGTATGTATACACCTCTGAAGACATAGTTATGTATGTTATATTGCAGTACTGTCAATAGATCCTCGAATAAACGACACAATGGACATTTAAGGTATATATTTTGTCATTTTACATGTAAGCACGTTTTTAATGTGTTCTATGAAAATCAAACCCATGGTCTTTGATCTTCAAGATGTTTTCTTACATCAGTGGCATAACTATTTTTGGCCAGGTGGGTCTTGACCAGGGCTGTGCGGTGGATGAGCGCTATCAACGGTGTTGCAGAGGTAACCAGGACATATATGCTCACAGTGGTGTTGAAATTGTGATTGTGTGAATGTGCGCCTTCAATTGGCTTTGTCCTGTGAGACACAAAAACAACAACATTATATATATACACAACATTTTAGGACCATATATGGCATCAGCCAATAATGGTGAACTCTTGTTTATGTATTTTTTCCATTTTCCTTGTAAAGGTATAATGTTGTGATACCAAAACAGATTTATAATTTGTCCATAATTGTCCATTTCTTGGTTATCGGCTCAGTCAATACAAGGCAGAACATCCATTTTCGAAAAAAAAACTATTTTCCTAACCAAGAGAAATTTGCCTTTATACATAATGTGACACAACTGACCGTTCATCTGTGACGGTGTGCGGAGTGCCGTCTTGGGATGGCGTGGATGGAGAGCAGGCAGATGGGACGATGGGTAATATCACTCCTGAAATGAAAAGCAGAAGAGAGGAGAGAGTCAGAGTTCAGACACAAGTATTTTCTCTGTGAGGAAGACACATAGCACATGCTCCAGCCATCTGGACCTGCAAACCAGAGCTCCTTCAATACTTTACGTGACGACTTCCAGACACCGTCTGTGTTTCATAATGCCTACTTAGCACTTTAACACATATGCAGGATCTGTTACTGAGATAAACAGACAATATAGCGGAATTTACAAGTATGAGTGTGAAAATACTGCTTTCTGTAGATAACATTCAAGTTAACCCACACACCAAACCACTGAGTCTTGGAAAAGCAAAGGCCCTGTTTCAATCCCCAAAACCTAACAAACATAGGATGTAAAAACATCAGCATCTCTGTTATCTTGGCTTGCTGTGGGATATGTCGAGTTTACATTCAGCGTGGTCACTGACCCATCCGTGGCATGTGTGTTTATGCACCGCATGTCGGCCTTCAGATAGGATTATAAAAAGGACACAAACTTTCAATTGCCTGTGTTTCTGTGGGCGCCGGTCCAACAGGAAAGACAATATTGTTTCAGAGCCCAAAACAAAGGCTTCATTGCAGAAGCTGGGCGTTCTTGGGCGATTGGGGCAGGAGTTGACAATCGGTCATTATTTGACCATCACAAAACGTGGGCACAGTTCTGGATCTCTGAGGTCTTCCGGAGGCGATGACCATAATTGGCTCTAAGAAGCCAATTTAAATAAGCTGGATCAACTTCAAAGGGCTTTGCTTTGGAAATATGTCTTTCTCAAAGTTACAGACGACTTTGATATTACTTGCCGATATTAAAATAGCCGTGCCGGGTTATTAAATGCCATTGACGCTGTGCATTTAACGTTTGATATTTAGCAGATATTTACTTACAGTAAATCCCACCCCTGACACAGACCTTTCAGAAGTAATTACAGAAATAAATACACTTAACTCTGGAGATTTTGTTACATAGACAGTAGACAGGAGAAAAGTACTACTCCAACTGACTGTCTTTGTTGAATTAAATAGCGACCGCTCTTTATTTAAAAATGATTCAAAAAAAAGTTATCTCGGTTTACTGCTCAAAGAAACTTTCATTCAATATTGTAAAAAGAGGCAGAAAAGTCTTGTATGGTTTCGCAAGATCTAGAAGACGATATCTGAATAATACAAAGCTTTTTAAGCTTTTCAAAATGCCTAGTCACTGTATTTGTGTACAGTATACTGCTTTAGTTTTCAAGTGCGAGTAAATGATTACCACATTTTTGGGGGTAAACTGTTTCAAAACCTTCGGAAAACCCTGATGTTGTCCAAAATCCACATCTTTGGTCCTAAAGACATTCCTGGAACATTTCTACTTGGCAAGGCTCACCTGCTAACTTGCTGTCAGTCAAAAACCGGCAGACTCCGCCCATGTCCAGAAAGGCTCCAGAAAACGCTGGTATAATGTTAACCTGTGATGAGATTTGGCCCCGGAGGGATCAGAGGTCAAAGATAAAGGAGGACCACCAAAACACAATGTTTAAAAAACATTTAAAAGATGCCCTTTAATATTCCAACAAAATCCCCAGAAGCTGAACGAGAATGTCTTAAATACTGAGACGCTAAGTAGCAGTTGTTCTTGGATGATGTCCAGAACTAAATCTGGCCCAGGATACTCACAACAGCTGGGATATTTAAAGGCATATGAGCTAAAGCAAATCCTATCGTTTTATGAGCAACACTAAAGACAGGTTTCTCATGAATTATAAATATATACAAGGCCTGCATTGGATCTTGTGGGAGAGTTTTTGCATTTGGAGCGTGAGCTCACAGTTCAGGATGCTGGAATGTTGTGACAGTGTGTTCCTACTTAGACATGTTTTTATAAACATTCCCTTTGAATCTCTAACCAGCTCTTATTGCACATGCATTTCGAATAAGCTTTTGAATATTTTCTTTCCCAAAGATGTCTTTACAAAATATGATCTATTATTTTGTATAATAACGTGAAATCTTTAAATGCGTTGGGCATGTGTTAATTAAGCAAAGAAATGGCCGGTCTTACCCTCTGGTGGTACAGAGGATGAGCAAAGTTGATTTTTCGCAGGCAACTTTTTTCTGAGCCCTTTAGACACACCAAGACAGACCAGTCTCTTCCATCTGTATTCAAAGAGAGGAAATTTCAGAGATAAAACATGGCGTGATCAAAATAGATTAAGTGTGAACAGATGACTAGACAATCATTTTTATACAAAAATAAAAAAGAACTAGACAAAGGAAGATGTGTAAAGTCTAGCTTAAGATAAAGATTGCCAGAAACTAAAAAGGAGGACAAAAGTGGATTATGCAAACACTGGGGCAGCCAGGAAGAAACTGAGGCGCAGCCAATTTTCCTTTTGATAGAAAAGATTTCCTTCCACTACTTTGCATTTTTAAACCAAAAGCACATACATGGTTTCAATCAAGACATCAAAGAAACGCAGCCCCCACTTCACCTCTCTATGTAAATGTGAATGATTTATGAGTCTTGTTTTAATACCCAAAAACCAGGACCAGAGGTCCAGCAGCCCAATTAGTCACCTATAGTCACGCTACAATCTGTTCACTTGAAACAGGATACTTAAAGCCATGTGACAGCTCATATCCTATGTATGTTTACAAGTAGAAAACTGTCAGAGCCTTCAAAAGCTTCTTGCCATGGTTTACCAAGGGAAACACTCATTTAAATTGGAAAAAAAATGCTCTAGTGAGATTCAGAAACATTACAAAAAGACGACGGCCGCAAAGTCAGAAAGTGCACAAAAATCACGGTAAAAACAGAACCGTAGTTCTTGTTCTATTGTCATATTTATGCTTTAACTTGCTTGCCAAATTTTCAAACACAAATGTAAATGTTTCAGCATTACTTCAGTTTCTGCAGTTCTGATGCTCCTGTTATTCCTCGTTTCCTTTAGGTTGAGCACATGGCCTCTGTTTGTTTTGTTGGCCATGTGCTCTTTTTGGCCCGCCCTTCCTTCTTTTCTTCACCTGCTTATATCATTACCTGAATATTGCCTCTGCATACTCCGATATGGTTTTCCCAAACTGTCTAGATGTCCTGTTGCTTTGTAGACCTTTCACCTGTTTCCTGGTGATTTGTTAGTTTTTTTTCTGGACCAAGGGATGTTGGTCTAGGAACCTGATATACTTAAATCCTATGCGTGTATTTTCTTGCATCTATTTGTGTTTTAGAAATGCAAACCCTTGTTTATTGTGCCAATGAATTTGCTTTACATTTGACCGAGAAAGTGGAAAGGCACATCTGGTAGTTATTGTGGTACTCGGCACCGCTTCAGGAAATGGGCGGGTGTGCATTTGGCATGAAGTCCAAACGTTTATGCCTGGGTGCAGTCTCAGCCCAAACTACAGGAAGTAGTGTTTAATACCAAAAGGGGAATAATGGGATACCTGGCACCACATTCCAACAATACATCACAATGTTATTCGCACAATAAATTAATGCTTTCAACAGTTCATTCTTCTAATTTAATACACTGCACAATGGAAAAACCACCTCCAGTGATGCCAAAGTCAAGTCTGCAGGCATTACTGCTACATACCAAAGCAGCACTTTGTTAAATAAATGTCTCCATTACTGTCACCACATGTGAATCAACGATTAAACGCTACACACAAACACTACCAAAGCTGTTTATTGTCCCAGAAATGGAACATTGTTGGCAACATCACCGATGCCCCCAGCATTCTCGGCATTAAGATTAGAGACGGTTTTATTTGTAGTCCCTGTGCATTGTGTGTGCTTCTGGGGAGGAGCTTTTGCCCTGATGACCTCATATGGTTTTTGTTCTTTTTTGCAGGCCTGGTTGTCCATCTGAATGACAGACAGCTGTTGACAACCTGTCCTCGGTCGCAAACAAACACGTGCTACGATTCTCATGCAATGTGTCTATTCATCTTTTATTTTCATATTTAACATCTCATTGGCAACAGGATATTTTGGTATCAATATAAAGAGCAAATTAATGTTTACTGTATACGTGAAACACGCTAACCGGAGTAATGATCTTCCTATGTCCAGTCTTGACCCTGCGGGGATGTATTTAGAATCCCTGCTGAGACCGTGAAGCCAAACTAAGCTGGACATTAACATTAACAATGTAATGCAATCCTTCGAGATCATGAACCACATGCAAACGCAATATGTTCACATGATAGTATGCACACACACACACACACACACACAAAACACTTGCTATACAAGTCTTGTATATTGCATTCTACTTAACGCAAGTATTTATCTGCAGTATGATACAATATACCAGTTTTTTATATGCTACACATTGTCACAGCTCACTATGCATTTCTAAATCATATCATCATACCAAATTATTTCTATTGTATAATATTGTAGTATGCCAATCTGAGCCCAAACAGAGCACAAAGCATGCATGTGTATGTGTGTGACTGACACTGAATTCCTGCATATTGCTTACTATTTTAATTAGTTTTATAAACTTTTATGTAGTACGCTTTAACAATTGCTTAAAATTGAAAAGGAGTATGCTATATGGTTGTCACATGACCTCAATATGCGTGTATAGATCATAAAAAAGTATTTTAGTGTGCTAATTTGAACATATCCAATCATCCTGAACCCATTTGAAGCACAAAGCATGCACAGAGAACTTGCGTAATGCTTTCCATATAAAGAATCTTTAAAAAATGTTATTAAAGTATGCTATAATATTTGTTTACTATTTAAAATAAGTAAGATATAATAGTTTACTCCTATCATATACAATGCAAGTGCGCATTGTATGAAAATTCTTTGTTCTGCAAATACCAGGATGAGCAATATTTTAACATTTATCTAAATGTGAAGTATGTAACGGGACACCATGTGCACAAAAACGCATCCCACAATGCAATGCACTTCTTTTAATTGACATTTTTCTCTCACCTCTTCTGTCCTGTCTGAGGGAAGCGCTGGTCTCTGCGTAACGGGTCTGGTCCACACGATACCCCTGCTGCTGGAGGACTCTCTGGTACAACTGGACCTCAGTGTCTGTTGGAGAGTTTTGGCCTGTAAGAATAATGGCTTTTCCCGCACAGCTGCGTTGCATCTAAGAAAGAGAGCGAGAGTTTGGTACATTTTCTTAAAAAAAACATACATAGCAATAGTGATGGTAGAGTGATCAACAATCTGGTTCATCATCATTCATAATGATACTCATAGCGATTCTCCAAGAAATAATTGAATCACGTGTGTCACATGTGTGGATCACAACACTATGTGCTCATTAGACAGACAGATGGGCAATCCTAAAGTTCCCATAACGCAGTGTACCGTGGTAATGACCTCTGTGGGCCATCAGGTAAAAGGGGTGAACTTTTCACAGAAGGATTAGACCCGAACAGCCTGGGCTTATTTTGAGTTTCAGGTCATGGCTACAGCACAGGAGAATTGTGGGGTAGATTTCAGTTTAGCCCTGAGGAAGGTTTGGCTAGATGTAGAGAGACAAAAAAAACCTCTTATTAAAAGCTTCTGAGCAACCACTCCCAAACATAGCACATGGTCAATCAATTCTGTGTTGCGTAACAGCATGAGAAGAACTCGGTGTTATTTGGGAAGAGTTTCAGCGTGAGGCGTTCGCCTGGAAAAGGGAAGGGAGGGTTTTCCTCTCCTTCAGCTTGGATGATTCTGTTTCCTTTTCCTGCGTCTGTGTTCATCTTTTCTGCTGTCCTATTGTTTTCTCTCTCTTCTCTTTTTGAAGTACTAATGTTTGCAAAACATCAAACCAAACCAAAACCAAAACAAAACAAAACAAAACAAAACAAAACAAAACAAAACAAAAAACAAAACACTAAACTGCCAGTAGTGCTACTCTTGATGTACAATATGCAGTCTCTAGTAGAACACACGGAGACCAAAAGAAGATTAGATTAACATAAAATGAATTTTCTTCGTCCTAGGGGTTCTGCTACTTACTTCTTGTAAATGCTTCCATCTGGGAGCTCAGCCACATTAATGAAAGGGTCCTAATGCCCTCTGATCATATTCGCCAATGAAACTTCATCTCTGCTTTACTGATTTGTGTCTCGTAACCCTCAGTTTTAAACTCGTGTATGATTCGTTCGTCACATTTTACTCTTTGGACATCTAAAAGTAGCTTATTTGCTTGACGTGCATTGTTATCATGCACGTCATCATATATTGTGATCATATATAGAACCTTATAGGCCGTGTTATAAAATACTCCGACATCATGGTACTGACAGATTTGAGATTTGTATTTACATTTTCTTTAGAAATCGAATGGTTTTTCATCTCACCTACAACTTTTTCGCCTTGGCTTTGTTTCCCTCTTATTTAACAACACAGAAAAAAAACGAGAAGCGATCCATACTACTCCTTCCATTCATACTTCACAACTTCCTCTGTACCCTGCACATCATCCAGTCTGTCCCTCTCGTCTCCGAGACCTCAGGCTACGAACGCTAATCTAAAACATTGAATTACTGGACTGCATCTGCAGCTCACGTCGCAAACATCATTACTTCATTAGAGCACAAGCAAAACAGCCCAGCGCTCAAAGCAAGTAATAACAGCCAATGAGAAAAGTCCCGTGAAAATAAAGGGAAATGAAATAGAAGTCGGAAGAAAGAGAGAACCATATAACTCAAAGAGCTGTGGGAACACATTGATGCATTAACTGTAATAAGGTCTGAAATGAAATCAGCTACACAAAACATTAAGTCTTCTCAAGCAGCCATCCTTTAATCCCCACCTCATATAAACAGGAGATGATAATCATACGTACAGGTACAGTATAAATGTTAATTTAGTCTTCTGGTACATCTTTGGAAATGTGGTTATATCACCGAGGTAATTGTAATGCACTCTTTTGTGGAGGTGTTTTTTCTTTTGCCGTCAATTTAGGAAATGGAGAGGTTGCTTTTAAACAGATGGGAGCAGGACATATTGAAAACTATGGTTATTGAATATACCAATATGTCAAACTATTAGTTTTTGTGATTGTGTCAGAGACTGTATGACCTTGTTTTGGTATGTGTGTAACTAAATACCAAAGAGTTAGGACTAAAAATACTACTACTATCTTTAAAGTCCAACCTCCCGACACACAGAGCCATGACCTTTATTTATGACATTAGAAAAAAAAGGCTGAGTTAGAAACAAACATCTTGTACTTTATACACATAATATGTATTAATGGGTTTTTGTGCGTGTGTGCGTGCACTACGTTATAAAAACAGATATAGCAACACCTGCACTCAGTCAAACAGCTTAATCCTCACATGCCCTTTGACCCAATAAATACACTTACTAACATATACACAGCTGACCAAGACATAATAAAGACCAGACCACCCCCGAGAGATACTATACAGAAAACCTAACCAGTTTAACAATAATGTCAGACGATATACCATGATATACCATGGTACTACATTATTTTACCACAAGGTAAACCGTATCTATGAAATAATATTTGTTACCGCAACCTGTGAAACATTATTGAGGAAGTTCATGTATGCCAAATACTTCTTTCCTCATCAGAACAAAATATTTCAAGGTCTCGGACAGAATGGACGACTAAAACATTTAGTCCCTGGTAAGTCCGGGGTAAAATATCAAGAGGTCAATGTGTGTGGTCTGAGTAACACTCGAAGAGTTCAGTGCCATTATCATCTCATAAACCCTGATCTGGTTCATTTCTCTCTAATCTGCATCTCAAGCATCAATGATCAGAACTACTACCAAAAAAACTTGAAATTCTTCAAACAAATTTTCTTCAGTGCAAAGAACACATCGGTCCTATAATCCAAAGACAATATTTCAGTAGTGCAACTCACATCTGTGTCAGTTTAACCGAACAAGTCCTTCACTTCAAGAGAACGCTTGAGATGTGGAGGGAGGGCCGACAAAATGTGACTTCTGTTAGTATTCAGCAAAGGCCTCGAACTCTCTACTCGTCCACGTCGAATGAATAGTTTGCTTGGCTAAAGATTTGGCGTTGGCTCAACATTTTATTCAAGCTTTCCCCCACAAACTTCTCCTTGTTTTTCCTTTTCTCGCCTTTTTCTTCCTCCCCCTCCTCAAATACCCCTCTCTCTCTCTCTCTCTCTCTGCCACTCAGGGTTCTGTTACCCCAGGCTCCGTATTAAGGGTTCAGAGGTTAATCATGGCTGTCCTAAAGCCCCCATATATAAAAATACTCTTTTCTGCCTCTCCTACACACATCTTTTGAAGCAAACCACATCAGACGCATAAACAAAACAGACCTCTGTGCTGCATCCAGACCCTCCACAACAACGCAATACATGGCGCATGAAAAAAGTGGGCACATGTATTTGCTCTCTCCACTCAGTACAAACAATAAACTGTCAGCATACTTGAAGTGCACTACAACGAACACAGGGAGCATTCAACCCTACAGTGATGGAGTTTAGCTTTGCTTGCAACCAAAGGCCTTTATATAGAACATAACCATGTGTTGCATATGCTAGACGGCAGGACACCGTATCTCCCGACCGCAGGGGTTCGACTTTAAATGTCTTTTTTTTATTGTAAAGTGTGGATATGGAATACATAAATTTGAATGTGTTTTTCTACACATTTTGTTTTTTACAAAAACTGAACAAAATGTTACCATAAGCCTTAAGGCAGACTCAATATCATTTCACTAACTAGCTAATAAAGTGTCACATTTATACACTGCATAGTGAGGTTAATGTTAGACCTCGGCATGGCGACATCAATACAGTTATTCATGTTACAAAGTGTAAGTGCGTGAACAAAGAGATAATCATCTGTGAGCGTGACAGTGGGAATGAAAGAAACTGTGAGACTCTGGATCAGAACCAGAGAGACTGAACGGACAGAGATTTGACTTTGTTCAAATGAATGAGCGTCTCCCATCGGTGTCCTGTGGCAACGAGACAGCATTGGTTTGAGGGAAAACAGTACGAGCAGTAAATGGCGCTTGTAAACATATATTATGTAAATCTACATTATGGCAATTTACAAAACAAAAATTATGATGATTCGGGTACCGCTTTTGCTGAGGGGTGGAAAAGGACATTTTAAGGTACAGAGGAATTTTCTGTCATTTATCCATCCTTCTGAACCTGTATGATTTTTGTTCCTATGAAACAAACTTGAGGTCGCCATTCACTAACATTTGCTGTGTTCCAGAAGAATGCAAATCATGAAGGTTTGCTTATATAAACTATAATATTTATGATTATGTTTTATAAGGCATAAGGATGGGACAGTATTGTCATAATAATAATAATACTTCTGATTATTATAATTTTTATGACAATACTGTCGCATCATTTCACTTAATCACGACAAAACTGTCACACACAGACACGTTTCTAAGAAAAAAGTTATTATAGTTTTTGTGTTTCAGTTTTATTAAAGTTTTAAATTAGCTCTTCTTTATATATTAGTATATTTTGTCATATTATTTATTTGTTACTTCCCAGATTTATTTTGTTTAATTTATTACGTTTTGCTTATTTCCAGGTAATAATTTTAGTGCCTCAGTTTATAATTCGGATTACATTTCAGTTTTTTTGCCGAGACAACATTTCTAATTTTAAACGTTTTTAAAATAATATTTTGGCAAATATTTTATTTGATTTCAGTTAACAGAAATGTTTTAATAGTTTTGTAAACTACCTTGCATACAAGTCAATTCCTAATATTCAGATTTTCTGTCTCACTCATGTAGAGCAGCTCCAGACAGTGTGCTGGACAGTCTGGTCCCAAAGCACTTGAGAGAGGTACTTAGGGTGCCTCCGAGTGATAACTCTATCCAAGCACACACACATACGCTCAAGAAGGGCTCACTAACAGCTGATTGAGGACAGCTGTCATGGTTCACAGTGTATACTTCCTGCTTTGAGTGAGTTAGCATGGGATTATCAGCATCTATGGCTTAAACCTCTCTCTCCTCACATTGCGCTCCTGCCTTATTCTTCTGCCTCACTGAACCTATATCTGTTCCTCAAAAGTCTCACTCACTTTCCAACCTTTGCACCGTTATTTTTTCTTCCTGCGCTCTCTCTCTCTCGCACCCATTTCCCACCCACCTCCCAGACAAAAGTCATAAATAAACCTATAGCCAGGCATCCAACATGACAGCCGTTCTTTATTCTTGGCATCTGTCCTCGAATCATGCTGTCCTGTACTGACGTAACACATCCTTGTAGATGTCAATCATGAAAAACTCCTTCAGTGGTCTCTCAAACCAATGATTGTCAGGTCTTCTCCAAAAATACCCCTAACAAAGACACCCATCATAAATAAACAAAACTTACTGGCTATTTTTAACCAGCGGTTTCATACTGATGGGGCGGAGGGGGGAGACTACATCCCAATCCAGCATTTCTGTATATAGTCTTTGAGATCCAAATGCATGATGTAAAATCATAGAAATTAGTACATTTAGAATTACATAAACTTCTACATTCATATTATGGTCAAAATAAAGTAGTTATTACGCATGGTTAAAAAACTTACAAAACCATCAGTCCGTGATGTCTCAAGAAGAGATGCGAGTCTCTCGGGGTTCCTCAGAAGCAGATTATGATCAGACATCAGTGATTTATTCCTCCGGACCTGTTGATCGGACTTGAACACGGTTCCGTTCCTATCCACAGTGACTGTGTGGTAGAAGACACCCACCGCTATCCCCAGGAGCAACAGGGGTCCCGTACAACATCTCCGACGCAGCGTCCAGATCCCACGGAAAAACATTCCCACTTCTGCAGAAATGTGTCTGGATAAAGTCAAAAGACATACCATTTGGAATGCGCATTCGGACCCCGCATCATCGCTCCGGATCACACCGCGCTCTTGCGCTCCGACGCGCGCCTCTGGAACCCAACGCGTTCTTTGAAAGCGCGCATATTTAACAAACAACGTAACACCATAGATGTAAAAATCTGCAGTGGTTTAAACACGATGCATCTTCTTGCCCAATCTACAGATCCCTTTAACAAATTCTATGTGCGTCAGAGCCGGATGTAATTTCTAATTACAGTTTCAAAGTATCCATAACCAAGACAAAAGTTTCTCCAAAGGCGTCTTTCTTCTCAAATAGGAGCCCCACGGTTTATTAAAAACAGTCCCGAGTAGCGGAATCTCATGACTTAGTAAATGAAACGCCTCCTTCACAGACACGCGCTGTCAGAAAGCGCCTGCCTCCCCGTGTCAAACGCTTTCAAGTTGTGGTAAACTCTCAAACCTTGACAGGACGCAATCTTGCGATTATTTTTAGTAGGGGTTATACTCACATGTATTGAGTAGACGACTTTTCCAAAGTGACATAAATAAAAGCGCATTTCACTTTTTGTCTAAAGGTTTCTAGGTCTGTGACACAAATACGCATCAAGTTAACCCAGTTTAAGACACCTTAAGGTCCATTAAAAAGCAAAACGCGCGTTTGCTGCCCTAAACGACACAGTTCAAAAACGGTAAAGTATACATGTGAATTAAAGCAGAGGAAGGAAGTTTGGGTAGATTTAACGGTAACTGTGCGCACCTGGTTTGCGTTAACAGTGGGTGAAAGTTCCCTACTACCAAAAAATCGGGCTCAGTTGTTTTCTTGTTTCCAGCACAAATATCTTTAAACATAATATATTTACTTCATTAACTTAACAAAATTCTGTAAGATTTCTCTGAAAACTAAAAATAAATGCTTTTAAGTTTATGCTTAAAAATAGATTTTTGTAAATAGGTTAAGAATTTGCCATTTTGAAGTGGTTGCAACTTAAGAAACATGTCTTTGTTGTTTTAAAAGCATCACAGCATTTTGTTACGATTTCGAAAAGTAGAACGTATGCCTATTTATATTAAATCTTTTTTTTATAAATCAAAGCTATCCCACACTAAGAAATGTCCCCTTTACCAAATGTATACATTAGGCAGATACATACACAGTATTCAAACACACGACCTTTGCCGTGGTTACGCAATGTTCCACCAACTCAGCCACAAGTACACTACTAAAATTAAAACAGCACTATTGGGTTCACAAAAAGACCCAAATAAACGAAGTGAAATGGAGTTGGTTTCAGCTTGTGCAACGCTCTTTGACAAATATTTACCAAAAAACTTGATCATTTTATTGTTTTTTTTCCATCTCTAACAAATTTACATCACCAAATCAGTGCAGTACAGGCTAGACACATACTCACAAACACTCACAGGTCGCAGTTGTTCATTTCTTCTATTGTACATTTTAAAGAGCTCCTCGCTAAAATAACAAACATTCTGTCCTTAAAGCGGAGCACAATACATCATCTATCCATTACACACAAATACTACAGTGAAATGAAGGTTTCCACTGTTAATCACTGTTTACAGTCACCATCTGTTCATATCAGGATCCTTTTGAGATTTCTCAGAGCTCCAATTAAACTGCCTGTTTGTAGTCCATCACACAGTCCAGAACTACAATTCCCAGTCTGCGTCGTGTCAATCCATACTCTGGCTGTACAGATTAGCGGGAGACACCAAATGCGAAGGATCATCACGCATGGCAAGCCGAGGAATGTCATGAATTTTAAAATACACGGGCCTCCCAAAAAAACACCTTGCACGCCGTCCATAATGATAAATGGAGATAAAGACACAAAAACAAGAAAGGTTTGGAGGGCAGTGTGCGCTTGGGAATTACACATTCACCGAGTAAAACTCCCAACCTGGAGGTGACTTACACAAATACACACACATCTTGGAAGAAAAACATCACACACCCTGATTGCATGGTGATGTAACACGTACACACTCAGTGAACCTCTTGCGGGCGAGTCTCTATGGGGTGGTCATTTGTTGGTAGGCCCAAGTGATGCAGACGATCGTCTCAAGATTTATTTGTGTCGGCTTCCTCTCCTCTTCATAGCCGCTGTGCACTGTGGGCAGTACCACTTTCCTTTAGGTGCCTCAGTCAAACCCACGCAGCCGTAGTGGAACCATTCGATCGGACACTGTGGGTGGAGATAAGACAAGAGTCACGACCAAATCTGTGTCGTTGGGCACATGGCTGTGGTTTTTATCCAGTATGTGTGTCCAAAGACTTAAAGTCACTTGTACTTTAGAAACAGTGTATCCTACGTCATTTATTTGAGTATATCAAGAAAAACAACCATCTGACATCAGAATGACTTAAGAAAACATGGGCTTTTGACTTTTAAGTTACCATTCAGCATCCTTTATGGTACCCTACATACACCACTAGAGAAACAACAATGATTGCCAATTTTAATAAGGAAGATGTCTGCTCTCATCTTTAAAGATCATCCAGAGGTTCTCATTGTAAGTGCACTGAGAGCACAAGAGCTTTCAGAAGATAGAGCATGCTAGTGTTTGTTCTTTGAAGAGGAAACGTGTCTCTGGAGATGAAGGGTTGACTTACATCTTGGTTATCACAGCCGACCATCTCACCGTATGACACCTGCACAGAACCAGAGAGAGACAGACAAAGCGTTAGAGACAGTCGCACACCTGCAGCTGAGCCCGCGCACATGCGCACCTGCCAACAAAGCACCTCTGTGAGTTTTGTCTTTGATGTTTATGCAGACACACACACATATCTATTTTTGATAGGCTTTTGACAAAAGCAATATAACTTTGAGGCTGCAAAACAAACGTATTCAGGGGGAGACAATTCTTTTGCACTCAAGCATAAAACGAAAACGAGCACGCACACACAACGCATCTGTAAACCAGTGAGAGTTTGTCAGTTATTGGAGTCGTACACGTCACTCCTGTGAACAGCCCTTAGATTTGCTTAAGCCAGAAGTTTAACTGCTGTTGCCAAAATGTTCTTTTCATAATAATATGTTTTATGTATTTCGTATTCATTGTACCATTTTGGTACAAGTGTGTGTGACTAAACACATGCAAGCAGAGCATAACAACGGAAACGGTGATGATACTGAATCATTAGTAGATTGTATTTTAGATGGCTGAGGAAAATGTACCTGATTGCAGATGCAGTATCGGGGTTCATTGGGGTCATACGTCCAGTCCAACTGACTGCTGGTGTCGGTCTCCGTCACTGTGGCCTGTACGAGCTCATGAGCCAGAGCTGAGGATGACGAGCAGGATGACAGAGAAGAGGAAGAGGAGGATGAAGAGGATTGGTGGTTGGAAGACTTTGTGTTAACTCTGCGAAAACAAAGAAATACATTTTTTTAATAAAAGAGTGATAAATAAATGGAAACCTTTTTCAATTGGGATTAATTTGTTTACAACATATATATGTATAACATATTATGAACCAAAAATAGTACAAAAATGTTTTCTAAATTAATACCATACTTGTATACTAGTCACTGAATCTTATTGTAAAGCGTTACCAAAATAAACTGTGTCTGTTAAGACAGGGGTTCCCAAAGTAGGGGCAAGGCCGCAAAGGCGTTGTCCCAAGATGATTCTCAGATTTTTTTTAATCAGAAATAGCGTATTTTATCAATAAGTGTAATTAAAATTTGAAGTAAAGAATAAAACAATGCAAATAAAAATCCATCAGCCTTTGGAATTTCCTTCCCCTCGTTCGTGACCCCCTATTACATCACATTTACGACATTAGCAACAGCATTAAGTTAGGGGCAGCAAGTCAATTTATAGCACCTCGTTTAACATCCCCATATGTGCACGCATATTCATTTTCAAGCTTTAAGTTTAGGAATTTTTTTTCTGTCGAAATGAAGCAGGACATCCATCAGCACTTGAGTCAGTTTGATACATCTGTAGCAATAGTTCATGGTTTATGTATAACTACAAGTAATGAGTAAATTTCTTTAAAATAATATTACATTAGACTGTGTTCTTTTGTGCTGTTATTATGTTTTGATAGACCTAACTAGAGCATGTGCGCAGTTGCTTGCAACGTTGTGGGTCTCAAGTCACTGGCCTTGCTATTTTGGGGGTCGTGGGCTGAAAAGTTTGGGAACCCCCCGTGTTAGGAGAGCGGAGTCTAAGGGGAATGTATCTTACTTGGTCTTGCGTCCTGTGCGGGAGTCTGAGCTGTTGCTGGATGTGATGGGTTGTGCGAGCGTGTTGGCCAAAGCAGAAGAAGGGTAATTAATTGGCTCCCGATTCGAAGCAAACTCCCGACTCAAGAAGTCACTGTTCTTCACAGCTTCATAACTGGCCCTCAGACTCGACGTTCTCCTGCCGTCTTTCATCTGAAACACACACAGACGTTAGGTCACGTACTTCAGCATCCACAGACGTGACTTTAGACTTGAGTCTCCAAAATCGCTGAGCTTAACCAAATGAGTTGATATTTATAAATATCATTTTCACTGCGATTTAAATTGGAAAAACAGATACACAAGTTAAAGAACACAACAATTACAAAAGCAACGTCTGAGGGAAAGGACTCTCGATGAATCCAAAAGAGAAATAAAAAAAATGACAGAGAAACAGAACTCTGTGTAGCCAGCTCTGAAATGAACAAGAACCGAGGGCCACGATAACACAATCTGGCACAAAGATAAACAGATCGAGTGGAACAACTGCAGAGGAAAAACATAAAACCCCAAGGGCCAAAAATAGTGGAAACAGGAAGTGAATGAAAGAGGGATGTACAAACAGATCCAGAATTAGAGAGGAAGGGGGGTTGGTGCATCTACCTGTGCGGTGGCTTGCACTGCCTGGGCCGCTGCCATGGAAATAGCCCCCGCCCCTGCGGCGGACCCGGCAGGAAGTGGGCTGAGATTGTAAGAGGAAAGCGACTGGGAGGAGTTGACGTTATAAACACTGTTAGTGGAGGATGTGCTGTTCACTCTGCAGCCTGCAACACACCGGGTCACGTTCATTACACAACAGGAAAAACTTGAAGAAGCTAAGGAATGTATTTTATGTTGCGTGACATCGCAATTATGTGTTGTACGTACCTGGTGTGTTTTCTTTAGAGGCGTCTGACGTAAGTGTGGAGAGCAGGGCCTCGGATTTGAACTTTTTTTCTGGTACATGTTCAGTAGTGTGGTGGGATGGTGTGCTGTACTTCCTCTCTGTGGACACACACATAGGAAACCGATCAGAGGTGAGGGATTGAAAAACAGGTTAAAGATAGAAGGGTTCGGACAAATATTCAGAGAGGCGGGGCTTACTCTCAACAGTGGCGTGTGAGTGGACGTGGTGGTTATTGACTGGTTGGGAGGGGCTGTCCATCTCGAGCGATCCTTGAAAAGAAAGAAATGACTTTACAACCAGCTTTTGATCAGCACAAAGCTTGAATTTTACAGGGGAGAGTACAGTCAGTTTACTGAAGTGCTTGCCAAAATTATTCCCACGGCTTTTTAAAAAAAGACTTATTAGGATGTTGATATACTGTCATTATGCCCCGTCTATTTTTCTAGCTGGCACAAAGACAACAAATCAAGCAAGAGTTCAAAGAAATATTATTGTGTCCCATTCTCTAATTATTTTTTTCATCCAATTACCTTAAATTCATGGGGACAACACTTCTGAGATTGTAAACTTCATTACTCTTTTAACAAAAAACCTGAAATGCAGGGGATTGACAAGTGTCACTCACGTCTCTCCAGGATCTCTGTAATGCCGGCGTTATCTGCCTCCAACTCCATTTTGAACTTCGCCAACTCCTGATCCAACTTCCTCAAATACCGATCAACCTTAACACAACAAAAAATATTTCCCCATCATTTCTAACCGAGAAGCTAACATCTGAAAAGGAAGCATCTCTAAACATCCCAATTCTCAATCTGTAATGGCCTGCCCCCTACTGGACAACATTATGTACTGACAAAGGGATAAATTGTTCCTGGAATGTTACTCACCAGATCATAAATTTGATTGGCTAACTGGACTTTTTCATCTGCATCTTCTAAAGCTTTATAGTAGTCCTGATAGAGAGCAAAACAATCATCAATGATTCAGAAGTACAGGCACTGTTTACATTTGTACCTCCTACTTAGATAGTAAGAGTTCACACCAAACACAAAAAATATAGTTATGCAAGTATCTAAAATTTGTGTTTAGGACAAATAACATTATACGTGTGAATCAGCTTAGATCTATTTACACAACAGTGTGAATGATGTCATCTGTTCGTTACCTTTTTAATGACTTCCATCTGTTCTTCTCTCCATTCAGGTTTGTTCTTCTTTGCATTAGTAAAGAACTCATTAACCCGCTGCTCTAGCTGGTCCATAGCATCTAAACAAAGGAACAGGGGCATGAGCGGTCAAGAGCCCAAGACATTACTGATGTCTACGGTCTAAACATCTTTGAGCTGCAAAAAATCTCTTTGGTGATGGTGTGAAGATGCTGATGCCCGATGGTTTAAATCTGGGCTGGAAACTAAAGAAATGTTCAAACCATATCTGTATCAAACCAAAGCACAACTGTAGCCATGGGTAATATAAAGAAAATGTATTTATGTCTAAAGAAAGCATGTTTTCACTAACCATTTACATCTTTTACATTTTCACACCTTTTTTGACAATTGTGACCTTGGACAACAAAACCGGTCTTATGGGTCAATTTTTCGAAATTCGAGATACATAATGTGAAAGGTGAGGAAATAAGCTTTCTATAGATGTAGGAGTTGTTAGAATCGGACAATATCTGGCTGGGATACAGCCGTCTAAATCTCACGAATCTGAGGATGCAAAAAATCAAAATGTTGAGAAAATTGCCTTTAAAGTTGTTAATCGGGGGTACTGTGGCAGGCCATCCACTCCCAAAAATAAAGTTTTTATATATTTAAGGTAGAAAATATCTTCATGGAACATGATCATTACTTAATATCCTAATGATATGGGGCATAAAGATCCATAATTTTGACAAATACAATGTTTTTTTTGTCTTTTACTAAAAATGTTCCCTTGCTACTTAATATTGGTTTTGTGGTCCGGGGTCACAATTGAGCAAAGGTCTCCCTCAAATAAAAAACATTTTTTTAAATATTTAAGATTTCTATAAAAAATGACTAGTAATAATTATAATGCAAAACTTATTTTAAATAACAAACTAGTATACAACTGAAAAAAAAACTCAACTTTGGCAGGTTTTCCCCCAAACGTCAATGCAATAACTGTAGTGTTAATATTTATTCAAGCATCAGGTATATTTAATTGTTATAAAAAAGTTATTCTGTAAATTATTATAGTTCAGCTATAATTTCCTTGAAAGAGTCATCCCTGAATCTACATTGGTCAACCAATCACGACCATCGACTTAATCACTAGTACGTTGACCACCAAGAACAGTGACAACTTTGCCAAAATGTTCAGTAGACACTCAGTAAACACAACGTTAATATAATAAACTGAGTTTAGTCATTCCTTCAAACTTCCACATGGTCAATACACTTCACATTAACATGCAGCATCACACATCCATTCTCATTATGCATGCAAATCACACTTCACACCACCAAATGTGAACGCTCTTTCTTGCATGCTCATTTAAGGACATATATGATGTTTTATGACAGAAGAGTGAGTTTAGAGTGCTTTCGTACTCTGCACTTGCAGGTCCATCTCTCTCATTTCCGTAAACCTGTCGCGGAGATCCATGGGTAGCTGCTCGATCACTGCCGGGGAGAACAACAAGAGGCGTGTTACTGACTATCTGCTGCGACGCCTTTACACGCATTAAACAGCCCCCTCGAACCTTTAATCGCCATATTATCAACACGAATCGTTCAAATATGTCTTATACTTACTCTCGAGGTAGTCTTCTAGGTACAGCATCCTGACAGAGAGAGTGTTTCGGACGTTTAGGAGAAAGGGTGTTTCTCGTCAATATGGCGTCGAAGGCAGCGGAGAACTGAAGGGGTGGAAAAAACATGTTGGAAGGAGGAGGGACTTGCGTCCAGAGCGTGTCATCTGATTGGTCGATGAGGGAGTCGGGCGGCGGATGATATCGCTTCGTGGGACTTGTAGTTTTTTAAACGAGCAACTTAAAACGTACACCCACCGCTGGAAATTGCGCAATTTTAGAATGAATTAAAATTATACGGAGGTAAAATACGTAAAAACGTTAAATGACAATTAAGTATAATATAAAATGTATTTTGTAGCCGACCCTGTATACATGTTTTAGCCTATGTTATTAAAATTGCCCAATAAAATGGGCAAATAAATATACTATATTGTTATTCTTAAAAATAGAATTTTACAGTAAAAAATATTAAAGATCAATATTTTTAATTAGGAAACAATTAGTTCTACATTTAACAGAGACGCAACCGTTGTACCCAGTGTTGGGTGTAACTAGTTACTAAGTAATTAGTTACTGTAATTTAATTACTTTTCCCTTGAAAAAGTAAAGTAAGGGATTACTCATATGTTTTCTGGAATTTAAATACAGTAACTTTTGATGTAATTAAACTAAATACTTTGTTAAATATATGCGTGTGCAATAGCGTAATTGACTTCAAAATTCAAATTCTTACTTTAAAATCTCTGCTTTAATGTATAATTCTCACAATTGTAATACTTTGGTCAGTTAATAATATTATTTGAATGAATTCAATAAGCCGTTTCATGTATATTCTTGAATCACTTCACTAATCAAGGATGATGTAGGATATAGAAAGTAATTAGTAATGAGTTACTAAATACTTTTTGGACAGAGTAATTTGGACAGTAATCTAATTACACTATTGAATATGTAATGAGTAACTAGTAATTAATTACTTTTTCAGAGTAATTTACCAAACACTGGTTGTACCTTTGTACTGTAGTGTGCTGCCTACTGTACATCCAGCATTGGCCTTAGGAGGGCAGCACTGACTGCAATTTGGACTGTGTCCTCAGATCCACCTCAGTTTGTTCCAGACATCTGTAATTTAGTGCTGTTTGTGTGGAAGACACTTTTGTTAAACATACCACTAGACATTGTTTGTGAACGACAATGCAGCTACACGGTTATTTCTTGAGGAGGGACCTCAGCTTGACCCTCAGTGTTTACTAGAGAGTTATAATTTGGCGCAGTCGCGGTGGAAAAGGCTTTTGTAAAACATTACATTACAACGTTTCCTTTCAAAGACAAAATTACAACACAGCTGTTGAGATGAAGTGTTCTGTAAAATGACATTGCACCTCAGCTCTCAATTTAGATAAGAAAACAAATCTGCTTGAAATCACGATGGGAAGCAAGTTACCACCGCTGCCATTCATGGCTGTATGAAAGCTATTTCAAGTTGTCTTTTTATATTTCTTCTCATCTCAGTTTACTGGTTCTATATTTGCACACTATATCAAATAATCACCCAGTCGGTGGATAGGATGCTCCAAATATAGCTGTGCAGACTGAATTAGATTTGTGTTCACTGAAATGTTTGAGATTTGTTTTTGTAAACAAATCAATTCTTCACAAAACTTTAACAAAAAAACTACAAACATTTTAAATAAACTCAAAGGCAAAAAGCTCTCTGTATATCATAACTCCATGATTTAAAAATCCTGTTCCTAGATTTGAAAATAAATATATATATTCCAGACAATAGCAGATTGTGATAGTTTGTCCTCTTCACCCCACTGACTATTTGTTGCAGGCAGGGATCCTGACACATTCCTAGTATTACCGTGCGTTAAGATGCATGTAATAACCAACAACAAACAAACAAAAAAGAATAAGAAGATAGATAAGATATTTATATAAAATAATAAATACAACGGGCGGGGCTAGGTGGCCCATTGGTTATCTCTGATTGGTTATGCATGATGGGTCATTATTATAATTGGCAAGCTTGATGTTCTCACTTTTTGTTTAGATTGAATGTATAGCAGGGTTTTTCAATCATTGTTCAGCTTCATCCACTGCTAAAACAACAGACAGAATTGCCACGTGATCCTGAAAACAATAGTACAAATTTGAATGTTTTTCAAGAAAACCTTTATTATTCTGGTCAATTTAAGGAATTAATATTAAATATTTTTTACGCTCTTACATTTGAATGAGCTCTATATTGGACATGGCTTTCTGAGCATGCGACCCCTGGAGGAAGACCCCTTTATCCTTTATGATGAGTGCTCGTAGATTGGGATGGATGTAATGACCTAATCTTTGGCTTTAGGACCCAGAGGAACCGCTGCTCCGGATGACACTCAATAGAGAGAGCGCGTTTAGAATGAAAGTGTCTACATGTGTAAGTTGAACACAACACTTGTGGAAAGGCGAGGTGTATATAGTTGGCCCTCAATGGACCACATAACTACCACATGACAGCGGCAGTGTACGGATTGCAGTGAACACGCCTGCCTGTTGCGCGCGGCTCCGTTATGAATATGGAAGTTATTCTACATTGCATGCGCATCTGACTGAGGAGTTATTCTGCATCTTTATCGTGTGCGAAACTGTTATTGTGAAGTGCTTTCCATACAAGGTGCGTTTTTCCATGTTCCTCTTTTGGAGATTTTGTTGGAGAAGTTGTCTGGAAAGTATCCTGAGTGATTTGGATTAACTTCATCACCCAGCAGGACGACAACACTTGTTATTTTTTAACCACAAGAAGCTTTCGTAAAGCAACGACTTGTATGCAGCATTTACAAAACATTATTAATGCGCGCTAAATGCGCACATGGACACGTGAAATGTATGATTTGAAAACAGTTCCCCAACTGAATTGTTTTTACGAAGACTGTATGAACTTTACACATTTCAAAGTGCTTTGTGCTAATTTTGCTCCGTAGTGGATTATGGTGCCTTGGTGGCAGACGTTAAAATGACGGCTTTTGGCGAGCAGTTGGTGCGCTCAGAATGGCCCGAGAGGATTCAGTGAAGTGTCTGCGTTGTCTGCTCTACGCTCTCAACTTTCTCTTCTGGGTAAGAGGAGTCCAAGTGTGAGCAGGTGGCCGGGCGAGCGCTCACGTTACATGGCACGGTGGCGCGCTGCTGCTGTGCGCTCTCCAAGATGCGCAACAGTCGCTCTCCCAAAAAAAGAGCAATCTGTTTCTCACCATCCCCATCTTATGTGATCTTTAAGTTAAGGACAGCCTGAATTCCAGCTTTACTCAAATGGCAAACACCACCCATTCTGTGGCAAGCTATTTTAGGGAATTAAATGTGATAAGCACCAGGGTGTGTTTTTAGCACAAGAATGCATGCGTAGGGCAAACTAAAACCATGCCACTAATATTGCTGCATGTTAAACATAGCACACTACCTAAATAGGTTTCCAGGCAAACTACATATACATACATCTTCGCAAGTTGTTCATGTTATACAGAGTCACCAAATATACTTCATAGAAACCACTTCGTGTTTGCATTCGTTTAAAAAGTGTCATCTTTATTTAAATATAGCAATTTAAGATTTTGTTGTTCAGTACGAAAACCTAAGGCCAATGTTTTCTTTTTTTACCCCCTCAAGCTTATGGCCCTGTGTGTACTGGGAGTGGCCGCCTGCCTCAGGGATCATCTGAACAATGTGCTCACCTTAACCGCTGACACCAGGTGAGTGCTAGTGCACGGACAGGTGGGAGCTGTAAACCCTTTCATCCAGGGCAGCGGTCCATGTAAAGGTCTAATTTACAGTTTTCCCACTTTTCAAGCAGCCGGATCATATTGCCATGAGCTTATGAGCTAATTACAGGCATGACTGAGATGTGCAGATCTGGGGAAGAAATCAAATAAATCTATTAACACGCCTGTGGAGACAGAACCTGAGTTAGACAGCATTCATTTCAGTGCGTTTTGTAATTGTCTTGTTTTTATTTAAATTCTCTCAAGCATTAAAAGAAAACTCAGTGAAACATTCTGATAATATCCAGAAGGCATGTGATATCTAATTAGTGTTGACAAAAAGTAATTCGTCACTGAGGTGCGCATTACAATTCAGGGTTGTTACCAAGCCCTCTGTGGCCCGCATCATGACATATGAGGGAATCAAAAGAGAGAACATTGAGTTAAGATTTGATTGTACACAGCTGAATAGTTTATTTATTTTTTAATGCTGCATCGTGGTAGAATGCCGATTCAGCCCGCCTTTCAGTAATTGTTTCTGTGGAGATGAGATTTTCACAAACACAATAGGATATCAGTGAGAGTTATGCAGATGTGTGTGGGTGTTCATGTGAATTTTTCCCATGGTGCCAAACAGGCACAAAATATATGTAGGTGTCGTGGAGGGGTGAAGATGGTATATGGAAGTGTTTGGGTTACTGCTGGGTTCTCACACATTCTTTAGCAAACATGATCGTTGGGTGCAGAATGTTCCCCCTCTGATTTGTGAGCTAATTGGAGTTGCAATTCTCTTTAGATAAGTGGTGAATGCATCAATTGGGATCTCAATTCATATATTGTTTTATACCATACTCGCCTTTTATATAAGGAAACTATTTACCTATTAAAACATTATTTTGTTTCCCTCCCAGGACCCCCTGACCGGGAACTCATCCTTAACTAGTTAATCTTACAACTATTAAACATACGACTCTGGCATTCCCATGTCCTCCCGTAGTGAAAAATAGGTTTGCATCTTAGAGACGAGAGAAACACTGGGAAAAATAACCAAGCAGAAGTACAGACAACAAGAGACAGGAAGAGTTTGTATTCCTACAGAAAATTATCACAGTTTATTTGTAACTGGTAATAAAACATGCTGCCAAAAGAATACAGGAAGAAATGCTCTATAATTGTTGAATACATAAATGTAAGGCAAAGGTATACATTAAAATATACAAAGAAATCAAATCCACGACCTTGGAGTTGCTAGTGCCATGCTCTACCAGTTGAGCTATGTGAACAGATGAGGAAAAGCAAGCAAGATTTATAGATAAATAAACAACAAGACTGCCAAGAAATGATTTTCTCTCTCTTCCTCAGACTGGAGGAGGCAGCCATTCTCACATACTCCCCTGTTGTCCATCCAATCGTCATCGCCGTGTGCTGTTTTCTAATCATCGTGGCCATGGTGGGCTACTGCGGCACGCTCAAGTGCAATCTGCTCCTACTGTCTTGGGTACGTAGAGAACGGAGAGAAAAACACAGCAGGAACATTGTGCGTCTTGGAATGTGTGTGGTTTTGTGTACTGGGAATATTTTAAGTTTAGCTGCCGTTGACACCCCCTCAGATCAGACAGTCGAAACAAGTGTTGCTTTCTGTATCCGTGCGCTTCTCTATACACTCTCATACGCAGAGATAGAACACATTCTCGAGACCAACTTTGTCATTTTACTCCTTTATCTTAATCGTAATATTACATGTTTAGTATTTTAAAGAAAAGCTCCATCCGAAAGTAGTCTATCGTGTCTCTATGCGTGTTCGTGCCATGTGGCGGATGTTGCTATCGCCTTCAGACACATGTAGCAACTCACTCCAGTGGGTTACGGCCCGAAGCTCTCGACTCTGTGAGACAAAGAGTTAAACAGGAGTAATGGATGAGCACATCAGTCAACATAATGCACTGTCGAGAAGGGCCAAATACAGGTCACAAAATTATATTCATTGTTGAGTTGTTGCGCGTTTGTTTTTACAGGGATGTTTTAGTGACATCATGATGACATCTGAAAATTAAAAACAACAGGAAAAAAGTTTTGTTGGAAGTAAAGCATGTGCGCACATATTGCTAATAAAACAGACATATGATTCGGTTTCATTTACAGGCATATTTTATTGTGGGACCACTTCATCTATCAGTTTCAATAAAACACTGTGGCACCCCACCTTTAAGTACTTTTATATGTAAAAAAAATCTTTGTAATTTAGCTGCTCTTGGCCACTTCTTCCTAAACAGTATTTGAAGTTACATATTATGCATGAATATTATGGGAAATAAGGAGAATGACAATTAAGATGTATCTTCCATTCATACCCATGCTATGCTTTAAAGCCCTTTAATCATTAGACATGTAGTTTGTATTAGTCAATTTCATGGCATATGTGCCCTTTAAAAGGTCATGTCACACTTTACGACTTTAAATTAACCTATAAAGCTCAAATGTGCATAAAAAATAAAATGTGTATAACAATATAAAATGTGCATAAAATAAAATAATAATGATAATACTAATACTAATAAAACTAGTTACAGCACCTTAAATGTGCACATTGTCTTAAACACAATTATCTAAAAATATTTGATTGAATGTCCACGGTAATGCATCCATAGCATGATACTGTTTCCTAAAATGGAAGCTAGCTGGATAAAATAAAAAACATTGTATCATTGCACAGGATTTTTGAAAGCAAGCAAACCTTGTTTTTTTCTATAATGAAGTGAAGAAACCCCACCGTGTAGGGTGAGAAAAGGGCAGGCAGAAGGCTTTTTCGTGAATCTCACTCCCATGCGTGTGGCGCTCGAGAAGGTGGGGTTCCTGTCTGCTGACCCAGACTGTGGTCCCGTTTTTTAGAACTCCTTGGCCCATCTCTCCCCCCTCCTCTTTTTCTCTCTCTGGGTCTCCATTCATCTCCTCAGGAGCCATTCTTCTCCCTTCCCTGCCCCAGTGGGCTTGTGTTACCCAGAGCCGCGGTGACAAACAATATTATCTGGATGAGATACAATAGGTAAACCAATCCAGGAAGAGAGAGGGATGATGTGAGGAGAGGCGCTTGGGTTACGCAGTCGTTCTATTCACCATCAGCGCTCTCACAGAGGGCCGCGACCCGACCGTACACATTCGCTCGAACGCTCTTGGAATCTCTTTGTCCCGTCAGGGCAAAGAAAACCAGATGGCGACAGAGAGATCTCTGTAGATCTTTACAGTTCTGTAAGTGAAGGGTTTTCTGTTTGTCCGATCAATCTTTACTGTATTTCGCCAGAAGTTCATCTGTCATCAAGTCGAAGTTTGCCAAATTAGCCAGATGCCATCATGGACAGGTTGGGCAACATGTGTCACCCCAGCGTTGGCAGTTTGAGGTTTCATGTAAATGAATTACATGCCAACATTAACCCTTGTCTCCAGCATGCACTTTTACAGTATAATGGCATTAACAGTATGTCAAAGCACATCTGAGCTCTGTCCGTCTCATTGTAATTGTGTTGAGCATGACTAAGTAAAAGAGGGGGAAGTTATTCCTGAAAAAGGAAATCCATCCATTTCGCCACATCCTGTTTTCCGTAACAATACTCGCCAAAAATGTGTGAGTCATGTGCGAGGAAGAGTAAAGCTCTCAGCAAATCAATAAACCGAGAGGTCGGCGAGAGAATGTAACCTCTCTTACCCAGAAATGTGCATTTGTAGATGAGCCAGCTTGTTCTTCATATCCGAGAGAATACGCGGGGGTTCAGAGTTCTCCTCGAGTATATTTAAACAGTGGATATTAGAGCAGAGGGTAAAGAATAAAGGTTGTCATTTTTTTTGTGGTGGGCGACTGACAGTTTCCAAATGGACTGAAATGCTAACACAGCCGTAGCTCAAGCGATCTGTCGGACACAAATATTTAGAGTCTCCCAAATAAACAAGCTGTCAGAAGGGCCCGGCGCTGAACGCGGCTCCTAACGCTGTCATTCATCTTGATAATCTCTCTCACAGTGTGTGTTCACCAGAGGGGAACTGTGTACATGTTAGAGATCCTGAGAAGGATCTGTGTTTGTCTTCAGGTTGCGAGGAGAGGAGCGTGTCTGGCTTTGAAGACAAAATCTGGAATTTGCGAAATTGCACAGTGCAAATATATTTACACTCATACATTTTGCAGATGGGACAGTTCACGTATAATACAAATCTGTCTATTTATTCACCCTCATTTTGCTCAAAACCTGTATATGACTTTCTTCTGTGGAACACAAAAGAAGATATTTAGAAAAACGTCTTTGTGGTTTTGTACCTGTGGACTACAATGGAAGTCAATGGGGGCCAGTGTGGTTTGGTCAACGTTCTTCAAACTATCTTCTTTTGTGTTCTGCAGAAAAACAAGTCATACAGGTTTTGAATGACACGAGGGTGAATATACTATGAAAGTATTTTAATTTTGGGGTTAACCGTCACTTTAAATTATATATTTCATCAGTTTGTGTGTTGATCTTTGTGCTGCGAGCGCAATTCTCCACCAATTAAGTGACAGGAAAAGCCGTCTTCATAGTTGTTAATCAACACCTTCCTTCTCTATTGTTTCAAAAACAAAAAAAAGGTATTTTTAACCCGGTGGCATTTTCTTTGTGTGTGTCCCCGCAGTATTTTGGCAGCCTGATGGTGATTTTCTGCGTGGAGCTGGCCAGCGGCGTATGGACGTACGATGAGGTGTGTGGTGCTATGAATAAACAGGAATGTTGGCCTACTATCTCCTCTCTTACTGTCCATCACTCCTATCATCTTTCTGCCCCTCTCACCACAACAACATGGCCATCGCACGGCTGTTCCCTGGTGGGCCGCGGATCCGATTTCTGCCGCCTGCTTATGGTCTAATCTTAACCATTATGACTTTAAAAGCCTGGATCTAACACATTTCCTTTTCCGCATTTGTAAGCCAAGTGCTTGCATGTACATTCATGTGTGGAGGGGGGAGTCGGGTATGTAAATGCTGGTCTGCTGGTGATCTACAGAAGTAAAAGATTTGATCGGGTGGGGGGGAGAAAGGATTGCAGGAGCATCTGCTCTTCTCAGACCAGTGAGAGTAGAGATAAGACTCACCTCCAGGGGAAGATATCTCACACACCTGCCTTTAATCTAACCTCTTTAACTCCGATATTCACAGCTTGTTCCTCAAGACAAGGTTTTATCACTAACCCAGATGAGCCTTTGAAGGGTTTCCATTGTGCAGATAAGACCTGATGTGACCTGTGTGTGGGTGAAGGGGGTGGACAATGAGCCTTTCTTATTCATAACACCTGGCTTACTGTAGTAATGTAACATATTTTCCATATTGATCGGTTTGGGAATAAATAAGAAAAGTGGGATTAGCTATTGGATAAATTTGTCCCCACCTGCATGGGGGAAAATGTGAATGTTGTAAATAAAAGGGGGCAGATTTGTACCAAATTAATCAAACATGATCTGTAGTTTCACACAAAATATAAACTGACAAATAAATTAAATGAGGTCCCCAAAAATATTTAATAAATTGAAAAAACGATAGAATCTCAAAAACAAGATTGAATTTGCAAATAAAATAATTTACAAATCAATTTTTGTGTCACAAACAGAACTCACACATGTGCTGCAATACACAAATAAATATTATTTAAATTAAATAAAAGATACTTACAAATATTTAAATGGGATTTATCTGTGGATTTGCAAAAAAATTATTTGCAAACAAAAATTACAATCTCATCATATGTATTTGTCCATTCATATTTTATCTGAAGGTCTACATTCAATTCTGTTTATTTATTTGAAAATATGATACGTAAAATCAATTCTCATTTCATGTTGACTTTAAAATCTAGTATCTGTAGATTTGTTTCATATTACCAAATAAATCAACTGTGATCCACAAATTAATTTGAGAAATATCATCTCAATTCTCCGCTTGAATGTTTTCCATAAAGCTTTCGGTGATAAATGTGAAATGATTTTCCTTCTTCTCTCTCTCTTTAGCCTATGGTACAAAGGTCAGATATGATAAGCCTAAAATCACGTATGCCTCATTTTGGCCTGCAACGCTACCAGTGGCTCACACACGCGTGGAACTCCATACAAACCGAGGTGAGAGAATGACAACATGACATTTAACCCGATCTAGCATGTTTCCAGCTAATATTTGTGTTCTCATTTACTGGGCAAATGCTGCAGAGTTCAAGCCAGTTAGAGCCATATATATACTTTAGCTATGTAGTGTAAAAATGACTATTTACACCTGCATTCCAGTTAAAGTGTTGTGGAGTGATCTACTTTACTGATTGGCTGGAGATGACAGAGATGGAGTGGCCACCTGACTCCTGTTGCTCCAATCAGTATCCAGGGTGTGCCCGCCACGCCCACTACAATGACCTCAGCGACCTCCACCAGGAGGTGAGCAAATCTGCTAAATCTTTTTTAGCGAACGATCCATGGAAGAAACCTAAACCCGTTTACATGATGAAAATAATTGACAAAATAACTTTTTAAAATGAGACAAACAGTCGAATGATGTGCTTTTTGCTTATTCGGACACCAACGGTACAATTAAAGTCAGTCAAATAGCTTGCGGGCGTACCTGTGTGGTTTAAACTATTACGCACTATCTTGGACAGATGCAACACAAATGCCCATCTGGCCTCCTGCTCTTCAAATTTCCAGTTCAGCTGGATTCTGCGATCCAATCATTAACATCCATCTAAAAGAGCAGATGTCCCTTGCTTCCCATACAAGCATGTGGGTGCAAACGCTTCTAGCTTAAATCGTCGGCCATTAGTAGGGCCATTACATTTCTCCTACAGGTCAATTAAATGTCACAGGGGAGAAAAAGTTAAAGGAAAGTCTTGCTTAGATTGGTAGCAAGTTAGAGAAAGGCCATACAAAATTTGATTAAAAGGTACAGACATTTTAAAGGGACACTCCACCCAAAAATGAAAATTCTGTGATCATTATTTACTCACCCTCAAGTTGTTCCAAAACTGAACCTTTATTTGTCCTGTTGAACACGAAGAAAGATATTTGGGAAAATGTAAGCAACTGACATTTTGGGACATCACTGACTACCATAGTAGGACAAAATATCTCATTGTATGTTCAACAAAATTATACTATAATATAACTATAGTTGGTAATATTTTTACAAACGTCATTTTGTTCATCAGGGCAAAGAAAGTCATACAGGTTTGGAAGAACTTGAGAGCGAGTAAATGATGACAGAATTTTGGGTGGATGCTCCCTTTAAGGGAACTCTATTGCCCCCAAGTGTATGGTGGTTTGTTACCACCGTGGTAATGCGAAACGTTAAGTTTTATGCACTCATGAGACCACAGTGGCCAAGCATTCGTGTCAGTGTTAAAATACTTGTGTACGACATGTTTCTGGCCACACACACAAGGCACATCAATATTTCATCAGTTATACACACACATCTGGTCTCCTTCCTCAGGCCTCAGGCTAAACCAGAATCCTGTGAGAGAGAGGTTCATTTCTATTCTTAATAGAGTAAATATTACAAACACAGTGTGGTGAATTCAGCCTTGCAGGCATGCAAGACTGAAAGTGTTGCTTTGTTAAATGAGACCGAAACATTGATCACGAGAGGGACAGTCAAAAACCAAAGGGGTTGGAGACGAATCCTCACTGTCTCCGTCTTTCTAAAAGGCTGGAAGAAGAATTATGTCTGGCATCTCACTCGGAGATATAAATCGCTCACCAAAGGGAAATACTTTACCTGCCTTTCCACAATTCAACATGGGAAATACCCAACAGACACAGGCACACACGCGAGCGGATGAACGTGTCACATCGCTCGCATATTACCGGGGCAGCTGTTGCGCTGGCAGAACTCCAAGCTGCATCTGCAGAAGTTCACGAAACATGGAAAACAAGCTGTTAGCTTCACATTGTGAATTATTGTCCAGATTATTTAAATGTCTTAATGTCTCAAAGTAGTGCACTTACAATAAAAGTTCATGGGGCAAACACATACAGATTTGATTTTTTGAATAAGTGTCTTTGTGTTTTTTTATCAGGGCTGCGGTCCCAAGATCTACAGTTTCATCCGGGGCACCAAGCAGTTGCAAGTCTTAAGGTTTTTGGGCGTGTCTATAGGAGTGGCTCAGATTCTAGCCATGACATTGACTGTCACACTTCTGTGGGCTCTTTATTACGATCACAAACCACCAGAGGCGGCATCCCCGGACCCCCAAACCCACAATCCTAGAGAGGAGCAACCAAAGCCCAATCACTCCCATCCACGAGTGGCTGAGGCCTGGGCGAACACGCCCCCTAATGGACACACCCATATTGAGATGGAACAGCTCTCCTAGCAGCCAATCAGAGCAGAGTACATTGAGTACACTGTTAAGACAGTGAACAGATCAGACAGCAAGGAATTGGACCGAAAAACGGATCTTATGGAATGCTTAGAAGTTCTGCGTGCTGGATGACACGCTTGGTTGTGTTTGGGACGAAGCCATGTTGCCATTCGCTGCACAAACAACTAAGGGTTTTATAGAAACCAATGGCTGTGTCCGAAATCTAAAATAGCTGGCTTGTTGACATGACAGTCAATGACTTAAAGACACTGTTTACGGCTTAAAGGGAATGCCACATGTTTTCATCAATGTGTATTTTCAGTCGAAATGAAACCACAAATTGAGGGAAAAAAAAGAACATTATAAATGTACTCACACATGCCAACTGATCATTCAGATGACATTTTATTTTGACCGCCAGGGATCACATTGCATGCTCATCTTCATGCACAGAATTGTGGGATATAACAGACTATTTAAGGGGTTCTTTGTTTCAGTGCATAAATGGATGACGAAGATTTACTGAGTTTCTTCCTAATAAAGTCATCGCTTCCATTTCTCCATGGACCCAAATCTCAGGAGATGGTTTGTCAAATGAACTATGAGGGCAAAGTAAAAAATGATTGCTGAAAGAATCACATGTAGCAACAATCGGCTTGTTCACACACAAACTTGAGTTTTTCTGACGGAATGCATTTCATGGGCAGTTTTGATCTTGAAGATGCTGGGAAACATTTGTGGAGATTTTCACATAGTAATTTAACGGCGTGATCGTTTCAGACCCCTGCGTTAGCGTGTGTTTTAGGTCTCAAAGGAGCATTTCTTTTCTGTGGAGTATTAGACTGCACATACTCTGTAATGTAGTGTGTGTGTTTTTTAAATCGCTGCTAGGATAAGTTTAGTTTTAGTATCTAAAGTTATATAAAAGTTGAAGATGAAGACACATCTGATAAAACTCTCTATACTATGGCTGGGTAGCTCAGTTCACAGAAAAAAACATATTGATCCAAAATACACAACTGTATATTTAACATTTAATAAGTGATGATGTGTTGAATTTTCACATTCAAAAGTGAATTCAGTGTTTAAATTGCCGTTTAAAAGTTTACTGCGTAAATGTCATATTTCTTGGAACGGGATGTTTTTCTATTTTTCGGTGTAATATATTTTTAAGCCATTAAATTGAACTTCTGTCATCACCCATGTCATTTCAAACATGTATGACTTTCTTCTTCTTGGGTACACAAAAGAAGATTTTTTTAAGAACCTAACTAAACGATATTGGACCCCATTGACCTCCATTTTACTTCTCAAAATATCTTCTTTCGCGTTCAGTAAACAAAACAATAAAATATGTTTTGTTTTTGGGTGAACTATCCCTTTAACTGAATTTCAAACAACATTTCCATTGCAGACACATGGGTGAAATTTTTGACCAGTGGCCAAAGTTTTGTCATAATACTGCAATTCATAATATTGCAGTAACATCAATTTCATGCCTAGCAAAAACCGTATCACTGCATTTCAAACAGTATTCAAAGGTTCCCACTGTCCAACGGAGGAGTTTCTTCCACTGAAGCTTTCAGATTTCTGCAGCGTGATCTGTTTATAAGTGTGAGCATTCCAGAGGGGTCACGCTTAAGTGCTACTTGGTGGAATCACTGGCTTCGTCCAGGACTCGATAGGAAACAAATCTGTCTGAGGTGAAGCGCAGGGTTTCAGGTCTTGTCTGCTTCATGAATTTTAACAGATGTAAAGCAATGAATAAAACATCTTCAATAAAGAGCACACAGACATAGAGACGGATAGAAGGAGAGAAAGGAAACAGATAAAATGAGACATGTGCTGTTTAATAAGGATACTGCATACTGTTTTTAGTATGCAAACAGTGTATTATGTAGCGATAAACATTTACAACAGAAGTATGCAATTTGTTGAAATAAATGTTTAACCCTTGTTCGGGTCAGTGAGACGCGTTTTAAATGTTGTTCTAAAAAATGACGTTTTATGACATGTTTACTTATTCACGAAAAACATGTTTTTCACCCATATCACAGATTTTGTTTTTAGTACTTTTTTTACAAAAACCTTTTCAATGCGATTTAACTGCGGTGTTCGAAAAATAATATTCATATGTCTTTGTTATAATCTATTTTTTATCATCTTTATTTCCGTGCTGATCTAAAAACTGAAAATGCTTCGGGTATAAACATTGGCTGAATAACAAAAACATCAACCCCATACAAGGGTTAAAAATGCTCTTGTTATTACTTCCGGTGATGAAATGCCACATCTAGCACATTGTTATTCTTCCAGAGACCGTAACAGGACAGACGACTTGAAGTATAAAAACAAAAAAACGTGTTGCAACCAACAAAACCGACCATTAAAGGGACAGTTTACCCAAAAATTAAAATTCCGTCACCATTCACTCACCCTGAAGTTGTTACAAACCTGTTGAATTGCTTTGTTCTGTTGCACACAAAGAAAGATATTTGCAAGAATGTAAGCAATTTTCAGTTCGGAAACATCATTCACTACCATAATAGAAAAAAATATTGTATATTGTTTGTTCTGTTGAACACAGAATTAAATATTTTTAGGAATCAAGGAAAGCAAACAGTTCTGGAGCACTTTTGAGTATCATAAATTTTGTCCTCCTATAGTATTCAATGATATTCCAGAACTGAACATTGCTAACACCCTTCCAAATATCTTCCTTTTTTCCTACAATCTAAAGGCAAGTAAATGACGACAGGATTTTCATTTTTGGGTGAACTGTTCCTTTTCCAGGTATTCCAGGCGGTATTTATTGTTGCATATTAGACATTTTGGTGAATGTGACCTGCCTGCGTTTGACAAAATGTGTAGTATGCTACAGGCAATACCTCCTTGAAGGTTTCCAATGCATAAATAAAATTCACACACCGACTGCAATATTACGAACATATTCATGAAAAGCTCACAGAGGGACTAGAAAAGCGTCTGTCAGCTTCCTCTTGTCCCCAGAGCTCTGCTGATGCAGGATGAGACTTATGAACGAGACGAGCACAGGATTGCCGTCATACAAGCTTTACAAAAGACATACTGTTTCCTCTCTTGTTACAAACCCCCCCCCCCATTCATCTCCTGTGTATGAGTGAGTTAGTGAGTGAGAGAGAGAGAGAGAGAGAGAGAGAGAGAGAGATATGATCCTGCGGCAGCTTCCCACTCTGGCCATATCCCTGTAATCTTATCTTCCTTGTGTGACCATGTGCTGCAGTGTTTACCTACTCTGTTAAATCCCTGTCAAAACATATTTTCAGTCAAGACTCTCGCTGAGATCGGTTGACTGCGTGTCACTTAAAAGCCTGGTTGCACACGTTACTATCACATATAGGCTCCCCTTTCCTTTTGCGGAGTACAGTAAAACAAGCCAGTCGGGAAATAAAACCATTAACTTTTCACCTCTTCGTAAAAATAGCGAGGTCACCAACAGACAGCTGCAGCTTGCGCAAGGCTCGACTCCAACATCCCCCCTTTTGTGACGAGGTCCCCCACTTCTCAATGCCTTCGGCAGCTCTGCGATACTGCCTCTTCCTACAACCAACTTCAAACATCTCAATTACCATCGGCCTGATGGGAAATATGCTAATGTCCAGTCCTATCGCACGCGTACAGGGAGCTCAGCACAGCTCTTGTGCTGCACAGCGAGTACAATAAATAGATGCGGTCGCCATTTCTTCCCATCCAAGTGTATATAAGAGACAAGTGGTCACCGCATTTGAAAGCTTAGGTGTAACTTAATCATGTTCAGTTGCCGGACAAAGACGATTCCTTTGAAAGTGCCGCCTAGGAAAAATGCGTATTGAAGCGTATTATTGAGGCATTGGAAGAAAATACACACTGGGTGATGCAGCGTCACAATTCGCCTAGTTGTGCCCTGAAATGTTTTGGTGCCTAGGTCATTTCAACTCTTTGAAACTTAGCGATGAGTTACTGTAACTTATTAAAATGAGTTAAGCAATTTAAACTTGTTTTAATAAGTTGAGTTAATGTAAATATGATAAAAATGGTAACAGTATCAGGAAATGACCTGTAAAACCAGTTTAATTGTACTTATACATTTAAGGCAGCAAAATAATACAGTTCACTGAGTTTTGGTACATTTTTGTTCCTATGCTATTCTGCAATATACAAACAAGTGACTATTGTTACCTAGGCTGTTAAGGATGGTAATTTCAACATACTAATTCTGTTTTCGAGTACTATTAAGGATTGATAGTATGCAAATTTGGGCACAGGGTTAGAAATCTCAAAACAAGAAAATTCTTTTTGTTTATAAAATGTTAGAAGTACACCAGCATACAGTTGTATACAGATTTCATGGAGTATTGAAAATGTGTACATTGACGAAAACTGAGAGATAAAAATATCCTCAATGATCACAATGCAACAATGTCTTTTTGTCTGAGTTTTAATAGGACAATGAATTATTTCTATTTATTCATATACACTGCACCGGACTAAACAACTGCTTTGTATTTTTTCATTGTTTTTCAGTAATTCACATATTTTCATGTCCATAACACAAGCTGTAACAAATTACAAAGGACGCTCATCATCCTGTAGTCATTTAAATGTACATTATGTCACAAACAGGAAGTCCCTTTTTAAAAGTCCCTCATGGGTCCTAAAACAAAAAAAGGTGTTGGTGGATGATGAAACGGCACGAGTCTGTGAGCACATGCACTCTTTCAGTCCTCTGCTCAAAACAGGAAATAGAAAACCTCCAAATCTAAACACACGGTCCTGCTGCGTTTAGTTGGCTATCCGGAAAGTAAACAGTGAGACATTACATTTCACGTCAATGAAAATTAGGAAAAAGAAACCGCGATAAATTTCACCACACCGAAGAACAAATTTACAGCACAGGTGCACGAGTAACACTCTCCCTTAACTCTGTTTTTAACTTTTCATTTTTTTGTATTTTACAACTGAAATACATTTAGAATATATAATCGACATCGTTTTAAAAATATGCATTTGTGAGACTCTATTCCCCCATTATCCCCTTTAATACAAAGCATATCTTTACAAAAGGAATCTTGTTGCATAAGTCACATGGTAAAGCAGGAATGAGTGCAGGCATTGAGCAGTGGGGCGGTGGTGTGTGTGCGCGTGTGTATGTGCCGAGCGAGAATCTTCTCTGACATCCGTTTAAAAAATATCCTAAAAAATATCTTCTGACATTACAGACTAACTTCTTGCTAATTCCAAACATCAAACGGCAGAGATGATTCATTCATTTTTTTGGGGTGAATAGAGTTTTTTTTAAACGCTTGCTTTAGGGTGAAAGTCATGAAACCTGTCGAGAACATATTTCAGCCCAAAATCAGGCATACAAATTATTTTAGTTTATAGAAAATAAAGCCTGTCTTAAGGCTATTAAGATATTTTGCATTTTAGATTATTCTTTTTTATTGCACCCAGATTCAGCCTTTTACAGCGAATTTACACTAACACTGAGCGGCTGTGAATGCCTGGATTGCAAATCTGCAAAAAACAATCGTTTTAATTGGTGTCAACGTCATATCTAAACCTGAAGTCAGTTCCTCTGGAGAATAGTTGCTCTTTATAAATCCCTTTTTTAATTAGAGACGGGCCAATGTTCTGGTCAAGGCTTCACCATGATCACGACAACATGCACAGTAGTGGAATTTCATCAAACATTATAAATAAAATAAGTACATTGTTTTTCTTTTCACAGTTAACTGGCAAACTTTTGAGTATAAAATGGAATGGCTAGTATTCAAGTCCTCGAACCTCATCCGTCAGCGTGAGCCCAAAATCTCCAGACACGGAAACGCAAAAGGTTGCTTCCCTTTCCGGTCACCTCTGCTTCACACTCGGTCACGAGAAAAGGAAAAATAAACATTCTATCAGGCCGAGCGAGAGGTGAATGCAACATGTCTATGACAGATTTTCTGTTTATCACCACAAAGGCCAACAAACAAAAAACCTTTATTTGACAGCTGCTCATTCTGGGGGCTCAAGGTTGCTGCAAATCAATACTGTATAACTAGGCAAAATACTGACAATTAAACACACCCACACAGCCAATCCTTATTGCTCATGCCGAATTGGAAATAAGACAAAGACTTATGAATGCAAAACATGCAAGAGACCGGTCTTTACCATACGCGCACGCACGCAAAAACCATGTACCCTAGTAGAGCCCAGCTTTACTTCGAAGTATCAAAAGTATCGGTGTGTAGAGCTTGTAAATATCATACTGTAAAATCCCACCCCTGCTGGTACACTCATAATCACAAATAGCTGTCGATCTCATTAAGTTTAAGACAACAAATTCAAACACACACAATACTCAAAAGTATAGAAGCTAGAATAACCACACTTGTATGGTTATCGTTTTCCATTTCCTCTATGGGTTGAGTGAAAGCCTATTGGGCCCACGTGTGAGTCACATGATGTATGAGCCCCCAGGCGGAGCTGACATCCCGGAACAGCGAAGCAGAGCCCTGGACATGAGCCGGTAAAAAACCCAGCTACGGCCCGCCCTGCTGCAATGCCTCCTCTACTACACTAGAGGGCTCCATCAATTCCTCCTGTTCCAGCGTCCAATCGCCAAATAAAACAGCTAATGGTCACTGTGGATGGTCTATAGGGCCGACACCCTGACAATGTTGCTTCGCAAGAAGTCGGTTGAGCAGGAGGAGTCTCCACCCTCGGGCGTGGTCACAGGCGGAGTCGGCATGCTGATGACAGCGGCAGTGATGTAGGGCTGCTCTTCCGAATTAAGAGGTACCGTTTCCTCGAACTTGGCATTGAGGCTGGAACGACTGCATTGAAAGAGAGAGGGGAAAACAGGCGGGTGAGAATGATATCCAGCTGATGGGTAAATTCCCTCAGCTGTTGGATGGAGTCAGGACAGCGTTCCCAGAGTATGCTGGCATGAGGGGGGGAGTGCCACAACCGGAGCTTTATGGGATTCCAGCGGCATGAATCACTATGGGAACAATTCCACATACACAATTCCAGGCTCACACGGAATCCGCAGTCAAGAACTGGACAAAAAGCTCTGCAGATTTCCGCACAGCTGGAACGGCGGTCGTTCATTAAGATGCGTGCATTCCCAAGCCAATGAATATTTAGGAAAGGTCTTGCCTAATCTGATCATGCTTTCCAATGCCAATGAAAGCCTGCTCGGTTTAACACTTTTATCATGTTGAAATCCATCTGGATTTATCCCAAATCAGTATAGAATATATTACACACGTCCACATATTCTGTCTTGGACGTCCTTGCACTAAACATGCAGAATATACACTATGTTCTATAGGTTATGCATACAAGATACTATGCAAAATACTACGTACTAAACGGCACACTATAAAATGTACAATGTAAAATGCCTGTAAATAGCTTTGCTTAAAAGCGTCTGCTAAATTAATGATGTAAACGTAATGTAAAAAGTGATACACTACGTACTTCACGTGCACTACAGTCAGCATGCACTGTTTTTTATTTTGCGGCAAGGCCCATTTACACCGGGAACGCTATTATGATAAATAAAGTTGTGCGAATAATTTTAAATTTAAAAGAATGTCAATGCCCACATCAAAACTTTAACATTACGGAGGATATTGTTGGGATCACTGTAAGAGCAAATGTTTTCAGCTGTGATATGAAACAACATTGAAACCTAAACGAAATCCGTGTAGTTTATGTCTGTTGGTGTGTATGCTCATAAAAACCTTTGTATTTATGTGTGTGTGGGTAAAGGTGTCTGGTATTAAGGACACCTGTTTAGAGAGCGTTTGCATGTGCGTGTTTATGCAAAAATCATGTTTGTGTCGTGTGTGTGTTCGCACCTGTTGCTCTGCGGTCTCTCTCTGATGTGGATGGTGCTGAGCTCCTGTATGCTGCCTCTGCGTATACCTGTCATGTTGGAATTGGGGACGTTAAAGCTCTTGCGCTTGTTCCTACGCGAGCAGCAAGTGAGGCCGTGCGGAGAGGAAGACGATGATGAAGAGCAAGACATCGATTGCTTCATTCCAGAAACCTCCATACAGCTCGTCTCATAGGTCTGCTCGTCCACAAACTCATGATTCTAGGAAAAGAAAAAAAATCATTAAATAAGCAAGGAATTGTTTTGGAAAGTGTTTTTTTTTCATTATTTATGATATTCCCGTTTTTTAATTAAATAAGCAAGGATTTCTGTTGGTATTCCAGTTTTTGAATAAATCATATAATTTTGCCTGGCTTTCTGGTAAAATCGAATCAAAAACATTGTAAAGCAATCCATATTTAATTGACAAGCAAAACTTCATAATATATTGAAAACATTCATTTTTCCTTTTATCTTATTTTTTATTCATTTAATTTAAGGCTTTTCTTAAAGTTCCCGTTTGAAAAATAAACATATTTCAAGATATACTGTATGAATATATACTCTTACTGGAATACATCATAAAACACTGATAAAGAAGTATTCAATAAAAATCCTAAATAAGAGCCTAAATAAAAAAGCAAATAGTGAAAAAAAATAGTGGTCTCAGAGTGCACTGTGTATCATTTTTACTACTAAGATGTAAATATATCATTACTGTACAGATGCAGTCTCTGTTTTATTGCTTTGGCTGTATTGAGTTCTCATTAGTTTCATCAAGTGCTGACAGCAGCTTGAATAATGACTGTAAATCTCAATTACATATGCACAGTTGGCCTCTAGAGCAAAATCGCACAAGCGTTTATAACTGTTAGAGGAGATCAAACATTGGACGTTTAACATAGAATCACTGCAGTTCTGGCGGTATCCCAAACAGTCCTGTATCCTCAGCAGGAAACTGGAACTTTCCATTGAAATGTCTCTAGTCTAGTGCCCTAGGAAAGCAGGAGCGGGTCACAATCTGTTCTCTAGACAGTCGTAAGTCTAGTTGGCAAAGGACGACAGTGGCTGTCATTCATGCCAGGGCCTGACTCGCGACTCCTTTTGAGAGAAAATTGTATTTTTTTGTGGCAAACCCACAGGCATTGATGTGCCAAAGATGCCCGGAGCTGCTGCTGTGATTTGTTGGTGTTAAAGGGTAAGTTCACCCGAAAATACAAATCATTTATATCTACATTCTGCCTGTTTGCTGAACATGTTCCCTTGATGCTATTAAATCAAATTCATACTTGTGTTATATTCAAATATGGCTAGTTAAAAAGCACTGCACCAATTTTGATGTCATTTTTTCCAAAATCTGTTGGTTGTCATGTTTTCAAATATATATATTAGAGAATGAGGTTTGAGAGCTATATGGACGAGAGTAAAGACATTCATCTTAATTACGTTTTTGTATTGCATAAAGCACGACCGTTATTAGTTTGAACTATTCCTGTAAATACATTCACACTTTAAAAGATACATAGGATGAGGAATGACCATTGACAAGTAACCAAAAAAACTAGAAGAAGCTTCTTGTGCTTCGTATTCATCTCTATATCAAACATTTTGGAAATGGTTTCTCCCAGCATGACTAAATCAAATGGTAAGAGTATATTAATGAGAAAATACTGGAGTATGTTATGGACAACCAAAACCAGAAATTCTTACCGTGGTTTTCTCCAAGCAGTGAAGAAGATGGTGATGATCGGTATCAAAAATGGGGTTGGCCTTACATACCAGAGATTGGCCCGCCTCTTTAGATGCCTTATAGGAGACACAGAAAAGAGTGATAGATTATCAACCAATCAGAGTTCCAAACGATTAAACAAGTGAGAGAACAGACGAGCATTGACAGCAAGGCCCAAATTCTCACAATGATCCAGCATTGTTCGGGTGATAATAGGTATTTTTAGATCATTGTAATAACGGTAGGCTCTAGGTCACTGCCACATCCCGTCATCTCGACCATGATGGATGGCTCTTGGTTCAAACACAATTATCATACAAATGATATTCTCTGTGTACATCTCAGTTTGAGTATTTTCAAAGTAATAGTATTGTTTTTTTTGGAAAAACTATGTCGGTAATAAATGGGTGTCTGTCGTTTTTGAACTAAGAAGGCCACCGTACCCATTCCAAAGTGCCTGGAACCCTAGGAGCAGGACACATGACGCAGTGACCAAACCACTAGGGCACAATTCATTGAGTAACAGTGTAGGGTCACAGCACCACCCAATCAACACGCCCGTGGTCTCTGCATCACATTTACCCGCCTCTCACCCCGCCCTTATTTAGATGCTGGCTAATCAATCTCATGCAACTCAGACAATCTCATTCTTCAATGTGATGCGCTCTGATGATGTCATGACGAGAAAGAGACCGCACAGGCCAGTCGGGACAGCCGAGCGAAATCAATCAAAAATGTATGTTAAAAATGCAACAAAAAGGACAGAAGTAGTCGTCAAAATAGAAGTAAAAAAACAAGTACACGGTGGAAAGACAACAAAGAGGTAAAATCCAAAAGTACAAGAAAAGCAAGAGAGAGAGAGAGACAGCGGTTAAAGAAACATCACGGAAGCATTCGAATGAGGACAATCCTGCTCGGACCCCGGCCCCCTGTTGGACAGGTGAAAGGTCACGGTGGGACGAGGGGTCCACATGCACCAGCCCATCATGTCATGTTCCGTTAAGAGTGACCACAGCGACGAGGTTTCCACGGTTACCTCCTCCTCCATGTCCACCAGCATCCGATTGAGTTTGTACTGCAAATAAGCGTTAGCACCGCCGCTCTTCCTCACACGAATTCTAGCAAGCCTGGTTTTCTGTTCAGTGGACAAACACACGGGGCGTTTAGCCCGACACTTCCCCCTCTCATGATAAATGTGTGATTGTGACTCAAGATTTGCATGCGTCCGTCCAACATGCGCAATGACATGGCGTTATGTAAATATCGTAGATTCGTTATTCGGTTAAAAGTCGATAGGCAAGTACTCAAATGTGCTGAAACCAGTCTGTCTCTTTTGTATCGACTTCATTTGGTTACCATGAGGTCAAACGGTTGCATGCATATTTGGGCACATGCTTTGTAATGAACATTTGCAGCATCACTGTAAAAGTTAGGATCATAAAATATAACTTCGTAATGGTCTAGACTACAGAAAGTTCATTTCGTGAAGATCCTTCAGGAAATAAGTTCTCAATATTCTCTCTCTCTCGGTCTTGCTTAACTGAGAAAACAGATTGTTGTTCTTGGGTGGACTGGCTGTACTGCTTATTTGTGTGCTACTCAGAGGGGGATTGAGATATCTACATCTTTTTTGTCTCCCATGGCTCAGAGCTATATTAAGAGACTCATTCAATGACACGATGTGATGTCACTACATCTACATATTCTGATCACTGAGTCTTGCGTTCACACTGCAGCTGAATTGGGAGTGACTCCAGTTTTCTGTACAAATACAGAATGCATTTAAGTGCATTCTTAAGTCACTCCCCAAACGTTGGGCACTCACTTCTTTACTGTCATCATCATTCATCTGTCATCCTCAAAGTATCTCCTTGCTTGTCTTGTCTTATTTATGCGTGTTTGTTTTTCTGGTCTGCAGTGTTGAAGTACGGCATGAGATCTGGGCATGCGCTAGAAATGATCGTTCCACAGAGACATACACACACTAGCTCATACAGCGCACACAGCGCACACACCACACACAGCGTGCAGACATCTGGGTCACAAGCTTTTTGGGCCAAGTTGCATTAAACACTTTCCCAGCATCATCTTCACGTGTACGGTCAGTGAAAATCTCTCTGCCTAATCTCTTCGCCACATCCAGACCTGTCCAGAATTTTAAAGGAAAATCTATATTTGGTGTTCGCTCATTAGGGCTCTGTATCATCAGAGGCCCTGGACTCGGTGATGAAGATGGTCAGCAGGGGTGGTCAGGGTACCTTTTGGGCACGCCGCTTTTCTGCACGTTGACTCTGGTGGTAGATCCGGCTGAAATTGGACACGATGACGGGCACGGGAAGAGCGATCACCAGCACGCCACTCAGAGAACAAATAGAGCCGAAGATCTTTCCCATAATGGTCTTGGGAACCATGTCTCCATATCTGTAACACATACAAAAAGAGAGATTGTTTTATTTCTCAAATATTTACATGTAGGAATTTCAGAAAATCAAGTTTTTGTTTGCCCACAATTTCAAATTTTTACTAACTTGGTGGATTTTCTCCAACCTGGATGAGATGATTCCACTAGGGGGCAGTAGAGAATCATACAGCATTCGGCAAACACTCCAAGTTAGTGTGAACCTGCTTTTCACATTTGACCTCAGGCTTTTTTTCCACGTAAAGCCATGACATCCTCAAACATTAAACTTGTTGCGTAAAACTGTCTTTACGTGTGGTGGGTAAAGCTTTGTGTGTGTGTGAGCTGAGATGCAACAACAAGTTCACATTTTTCGACTTAATTCTGTTTTCAAATGACATAAATAACCACAACAGCAATTTTATATGCTGATACGTCACAAACTATTGTCACACAAAGTGATGTGCACATGCTGTCTTCAGAACACAAAGTCCCGGCATGATTTCAGTGTTGTTCCAACACACACACACACACACACACCTTCTGTCATAGCACTCTGTATCTCTTTAAAGTATTCCAGTGTATGACAAACCAACCCAGTCACTGGCACCGAGGGGACGCAGACATCAGAACCAAGATGTCACCATTGTGCATTTTAAGGCTAACGGAGACTTAACACATGAATCATTCCGACAGCATCCAACAGCTTACCTTTAATACGTTTTCTAATAATACACTAAGATTTGAATAAATTTGCATTTTTGCAATGTGGTGTCAACGTCGGACACCATCGTCGCGCTTCTAGCAGTAACAGCATGCAAAGCAGAATATTATTGTTATAATACAATTCGATCTTTACAGACATACAATACATTTCAGTACAAGCCTCAACATGAGACCACATTTTCATCTTCCATCTTTATTCATTCTGATCATAACTTGTATTCTGCTATACTTTGTTACAGTTTTTCAGAATGAATCGCTTTAGGATCAAAGCCTTAGAGAAACAGTCTCTCATTCCTCAAAAAAAGCAGAAGTCAACCCAAAACTGCACTTTTCCTTTCCCTATGAGAAAACGTAAAAGAAATGCAAAAAAAAAACATGTGTTTTTCTAAAAGTGTATAAAATGTCTTTATCAGTGCTGAGAGGCTTTCTGTGCTCTAAGTGAAGGATTTAATTGAATTACGGAGATGAGAATATGAGCTCAAGGGGCCCATGCGACAAATCCTCCAAAGACTGAGCCGTAATTACAAAAGGCAGAGAGTTGACTTCTCCAAAAAAAAGCCTGTAATTAACTTCACCGGCAAGAGAGACGTTAAGACACGCAAAGAGTTAAGATTCCCTTGTTTTTTGCCTTGGTAACGGGGTTGACGGTATTGACCCGGTCACTCCAAACCATGAAAAATATCCATATTTATGGTCGCGTGAGCTACAGAAGCGTTTGGTTCAATAGAAAGCTTTGTGATCCTCTTCAACAACAGACAATAGACTCATTATAAAGGCCCAATAAAGTCCCTTGTAGGCAATTACCCTCATAATTAGATTTGTGTACATGATGAATCTGTCGGCCGCTGGCTGTTAATCCAAATTCGCACAGCAAGACGGGTAATTTTCAGAAGCGTGTTTGTGTTGTCTCTTGAGTGTCGCATTCTGATATTTCACACCCGGCATCAGTGCAAACAAAAAAACAAAACGTTGACCTTGTTCTCCATCAGCCAGGTGTGTGTGTGTGTGTGTGAAGTGAACTGAACGAGAGGGAACAGGAAGGACTCTAATTTGCTATCTGCGTTTGTCATTTCCTCGCTGCTCACTGTCTAGTGCTGTTACGTATGACAGCATCCCTATTAACCTCAATGACCTCCAGTGGCTATACACACACACACGAACGTGCACACACACACACACATTTAAAATTTGCTTTCGAAAATCAAATGCACCGTATATTGCACTAATGTAGACGTACTCTTTAGAGACGGTTAGTATGTGGACAAAGTGTAATGCTCCAGCACATGGTGACATTTTAGTGAAGTGTTTCTGGCAACAGATGATTTTTTAGTATGACACGCCCCTGTGCACCAAGCAAGGTCAATAATGAAAGGATTTACTTAGTGCAGAAAAACATGACAAACCTATATGTGATTGTGAGCCGTACTCCATCACCCATCATTAGTGCTGATGTTTGTGTCTGTACGGGAGCAAATCCCGAAATGATGTCGAAACATCTCATAAAAAGCTTTCCCAGAAAAGCGAAAGCTGTTAAGCATCTTGGATGTCCCTGAATGCCCCCAAAAGTAAAAAAAGTTTTGTCCCCAAAGTGAACACACACACACATGTGCTCCAAGAAACTTTGTGAGCATCTTGATGGTCCAATGCAATTACAATCAGGCAGCGGAGGAAACGGGTCATCAAACGGCACCCGCCGTCTGAAGGTAAACAATCGAAACACCCAAACACACTCCCTGCACATCACAAAGGACAAATCAAGACAGACAGAGAAATGGGAAAATGAGTGCTATCTGTGTGTCTCACAAGACCCTGTGAATATCAGCATGCTGTCTTATAAAGCAGCTGCTTATAGGCAGCACGCAGCTTGCCGTATTTTGAAACACAGCTATTGTGTGAAATGAGGAGTCGGGCGGATTGACGGATGGAAACAGCGAGATTAAAAACATTAAGCTGGTTGATTTAATTACTAGTGCTTCGTCGACGCTCAGGAGCGGTCGGAGATGGAACGAACGCAGGGCTCATTACAATACTGAGAGACCGAGTTAAACACACCGTTCCATTTAACCGGGCCTGTATGGACTCTTCACAGTCACATCAGACAATGCACACTAAAAAAAAGGTATGTCGAGAAACGTCTCAGTTTTTGTGCATCCCCGAAATGGATTGTTTGGTTACCAACATTCTTCAAAATATCTTCTCATGTGTTCTGCAGAAGAAAGAGAGCCAAACAGGTTTGGAAGGACAGGAGGATGAGTAAATGATTTCTCATTTTTGAGTAAACTACGCCTTAAGGCACTAAGCTATTTAATAAATAAATAAATAAAAAGGGATGCTGGAGGTGATATAAACATTAATTTACAATACCAGTGCTGCGATTGGTCACATTATGCAAACATCCCCCCACTCTTTAAGTTCGGTCGAAACACAAATCCTCGACATATCTGTGCCACAGAACCAAATCAGACCTGTCGTGTTTGACATGCACAAGCAGAACCAAGCGCATGATCTCCACTATAGCTGGGAGGAACAGCACTGTAGGTGGAATTGCACAAGCGAGATTCTCTTGAAAGGCTTTTGTGAATGCTTTATGCAGGGGCTTCACACGAGACCCCCGCCCTCCCTCATCAATAATTCCGTCTATGCTTTCTCCCATCCTTGTCATGAATGTTGAAGAATCTATTTCATCCCAATCTTCCCCATTTTTTATCCCTCTGTCTCTCTACACACATTTGCAAACACAGACGCTCATTCAAACTCCTATCAGAAATGTCCCGCGCTCGAGCGTGTCTCAAGGAGATACAGAGATTATCGCATCAACCGATTCTCTCGTCTACAAAGAACTTAGCAGGATCAGGTGCACAGTCCTTGACCTGATAATGAAGGATGTTCCTCTGGCAGTCAAACAGAACTTCACGTTGAGGAAGAAAAAAGAGAGCGAGAGATGATAAGAGTCTTTTATCTTTTCTTATAAACGCAGTGAATGGTCTTCTGCTCCACTGACTCACAGCAGATCAATCAAAGATAAAACTCTGAGCTCACTTTTGTGTCAAAGAAAACACTCTCAGCACACAACAGGGATGAAGCTGAATGTGTTGGATTTCCGAAGAAAATAACACTTAATGATCACTACATGGACCAGTTGGCCATTTGTTCAAAGCTGGGTTCGGTGTCCACTGGTGTTGTTTGTGGCACGGCACCTGAAAGTCTTTGAAATATGATGAGATTGAGGGGAAGAGCATTTCGGGGTTATTGGGGAAGGGTGACATTGATCTGTCATGGTCCAATACGATTGACTCATTACCAAATCAATCTGAGCTCATATCACTATCACTATCTCATATGATACTGCTGTATAGATACGAAGAATGATCGATATGAGAAAGCAGAGGACGAAATGATAATGTATGCCAAGTTGCATAACAACAAGAAGCTTGATCTTGAAAGCGCTCTTTAATAGTTTTATTGACCGAAAAATATAATTTTCACGGGAATTAAACACACAAAATCTCATTAGTGTAATGTGTACAGACATATCACTTTGGTTTTTCTTTTCCTTTAGTATGTTTTATTTTTCTCAATGATGCTTATTATTATATTATAACAAAACAAAACAATTTTAGTACATTAATAATATAAACAATATAAATAAATCATTTTAACAAAGTCAGCATAAACGGAGGAAGCAAAATGATGCAAAAATACTTCACATTTTCGTTTGCAGTACAGAATTCCTCTACTAGAAATGATTGTTGTTTTATTGGGTTTAATGCCAGACGTTCAGCTTATAAAAAAGAAATGTATAAAAGTATAACTGGAAAATACAAACAGTTACCTGCACTTGTAGCCGTAATTGAAGAATGTTCGAATCTTTGTGATTTGCGTGTTTCTTAAAGAGATCTTAATGTGTTTACTAATCAGCATAATTATGATGGCATAACTGTTATTACGCACGGATGATAATGACCCACCCGGCTAACCCGAAGGGGCTCCCCTGATGAAAGGATGGAAAGAAACACTACCATCATCCCTTTTTCACAGATAATTATTTCTCATGTAATAGCACAGCCACGAAAACTCCCAAACAAATCCCAGAATTCTGCAGATTTAGGCAGAACTGGAACGTCGACACTTTCCCTGACCTTGCGTTTATATTTATTGTCCTCATTAAATGATTAAATTGAATACATTTTTAATAGTTTTAGCTAATGTGATGATTTGACTTGAGTGTAGTCCTTTAAGTTCCAACACAATTTAACCATATTTAAATGAATGCCTTATCTCCCCACCAACAAAATATTGGTCTAGTAAAAAACAAAATTATTTTTTATAAGAGTAACTACATTAACTATGCTGCTGTTTTTTGGATGAAGATACAGTACTTTGACTACGTTTGTTTAACATGTACCGTGGTATACTTAAGATTGTTAGTCATTTTCAGTTCTGGGACATCATCCACTACCATAGTTTTGAGGCAAGTAGAAGCTAGGAGGAGGTTTGAATGAGCTAATAAGTTTCATGCTGATGTTATGAGACAAACATGTGTAGCCGGAAACCACGTGAAGATGACAACATCAGTGACCGTTATAACCTGTTGAAGGTGTGTACGAGGGACGAAGTTACGAAGACAATTACAAGTAACTTTGACATGAATGTGACGATATGAGAAAGCTCTAGATTCTTTCATTACTTTATTTCCAAGGAAAACCGTGTGACATATACCAAGCAAGCAAGGTCAAATCAATGAGATGACATTTTCACGAAGCACAAGTCCTCATCAAAAAGCAAAGTGATGGCAGGTGTGATGGGTGGACAAGAATAGATATAACTAAACTGATGACACGCAGTGGTCGCGGTTCACGTTCGTTCTTGCCGCAGAAATGCTAAAGAAATGTCTGAAATGTTAAGGGTGTGATCTATCAATCCATCCTAAGGCTTTGTCACTTCATCACATCACAACCTGTCTGTCTCTGTACTCCCCGCCATGTCTAACAAAATGACGCCCATGTTTATACACCCACACACCGAATGTCTCTTTTGAGGACCGTCACAAAAACAAATGCGTCAAAACCCAGATCTGACTAAGATCCTCCGTCAGTTCCATTGATTTCTGTGCCGTTCCACCAAAAAAGTGGGCACACACACAAACGCACCCTCGCTAGAAGAGAACACAAACAATTGTCAAACGAGACACTTATTGCCCCTTATTTTAGCTCTGAGCTAAAACACACACACACAGAATCCCACTAAATTATGCACTCACAAACTCACACCGCGCACACATAAATTCACAGAAAAGCTGCAGTTTGACACTTCATTCCACCTACAGACACAAGCACAGAAGACAATTAGTCAAGCAGGCCTTGGGCAAGACAGATCCAGATGCCATATTTCTCTGTAATCCAGTAATAGGGTCTCTACCGGGTTTCCATGGTGAGTGTGTGTGTGTACTCATGATGCATGAAGGATTCAGAAGTAGTTTTATTAGCAGATTTTTGTATTCCGAGTTTTATTGTCTCCAAGAGAAACATCATTCCTCCACCGTGATTGGATTTTACGTCTTTCTGCCACACATGAAGTAGAAAGCATTTATTTCTCTGTCGGAAAAAATAACTATGCCTGAAGTCGTTTGCTTGTCTTATCTGTTTGGGATGCTAGAATGCATTTGTCATATAATAACGCTAAGAAATATTTAGATTGTTATAGTTGTTTTAGCTTTTATGCCTGTTTTTTTTATTTGATGAAAGCAATAACGTGCGAGACGCTGTGGTGTATTGTAAATACAGGTCATGAGGCGAAGAGACCTCACAACCGCTTCAGGCCTTGACTTGTTTAATAGAACATTTATAACCATGTAAAAATGTTTATATCTTTCATATTTAATTTAATTTTATATGTAAGATTGAACAAAAACGAAGTGCTTCTGTACCATGTTTACATCTCGAAATGGTCTATAAATAACAAATCATTTCAAGTCATCTTTAGGCCTCCTTGGAAGTTGTTGAGGGCCGAAACCCCTTAGATCTTCGAGCTAAGCTGAAGTTCAACTGGGTTAACTGGTTAGCCAGCTGGTCTCCCACCCTAACCGGTGTTTTAACCATCTGTAAACCAAAAATCTGGTGCCGTTACCCTCGATTAACACATTTATTCGAAAAACTCCTCTAAAACAAGCTGGTGCAGAAAGTCAGCAGATTGTCACCCAGATATGAATACTTCAATATCCGTGGCTGTTAACCTTGTCATGAAAGGTTTGTAAAAGCGAGTATAAAAGAGAATTGACAGCCTAACCGGCCCTCCATCATAAGAGTCTCTGACTGTATAGCGAGCCCGTGACGTATAAACCGATCTGATTACCTTTGAAAAGTGTCTCCTGTAGAGCTGCTATAATTCACGGAATAAAAAACGAGCGGGAAAAACTGCGCCAAGGATGAAGGGGGATGAAAGCCGGGCGCTATAAATAGCCCACCTGGGCTGCTTCACTCATTCGTCTGCTTTTGAACTTGTCATCCGCCAAATTGGTGCTGCGGGCCATGTCATCCATCTCTTTTTGGAGAAGGGGTGAGGAGAGGGCGTACGGGAGCCGTACCCCTGGCAACCGAGCAATCCCTCATCCGCCGCTGATCCATCACGCTATCGGGTTGAATCTGTTTGCGTTTGGAGTCTCCGTTCACTTCAACAGACAGACGTAATATCGACTAATATAAAGCTAATGACTTGCATTTCACAGTTTGCTTCATTTTGGATTTGTTTTTGCAACTTGTGTATTATGATTTCAACTCGAATGCATAAGTGTCTGACTTATTTGGACGTACCCATCCTAGGGCACAATTGAGGACATGAATATTGTTTCTCTTTAAGTGTTTGTGCGGTTATCACCTGACAAATCAGATCGGCTCCGCATGGGTGTGATGTGCTAAATACAGTCAGACACCAACCCTCCCTGCAGCGTCTGTAATTCAATTCAACGCCAATAAACACACACATATATAAATGCTAAACAGCAAGGTCAAGTTTACCCATCATTCCTCATACTTGAGTCAGAGGGCGTATTTACCAAATAAGAAAATTATTCTATATCACACATCATTACTCTGAATCAAAGCTGTCTTCAAAAGAGAGCTGATCGCAGAGGGGAGTAAAAAATGGTGCACTACTGCTGTGATGCCCGCTTTAGATCTCGTCTGATCTGTGGCGTTTCATGCTCCGAGAACAGTGTTCTTTTCATAAACATGCACTTCATTGTGTGCATCTATCGCATTTGTGTGTTTGCACCCGCTCGCGGGAATGTGTGTTTAGGAGTGTTTTGAAAAGCAATGATCACGGAAATGATGGCTCATGGCCACTAGGAGGCGCTTGCACACAACACAGCCTTTACTAACCCTGGTGACACTGAAAGGTCCCACGCACAGCACGCCCGAACTGAACAAACCCAGATCAAATCTAATCCCAAAAGCAATCTGAATCTCTGAATCATATCCAAAACACTCCTCCTCCCTGATGCCATCTGCTCCAAGCCAACAGGGGGCATGACACAGCCAAATGGAAAGATTTGTTGCCTGTTAATTTATTCTCTTTCATATCAAACCACGACAACAGATGTATATTAATGAGCGCTGTGTTAAGACGAGCTTGGAACAGTCAATCAATGCCACAGTCACTTTGAAATCTAAATTCGAACATAGAAGTGCTGTTATGTGTCATGTGAAGGCCATTAAAAAAGTTGAAGCCGTGGACTATTGGTTAGCATACTAAATATGATGTACTGTGACGCTTCATTGTGAGGTTCAAATCTGGCTCGCAACAATTACAATTATCTTAAAAGAAGTTAAAAAGACAATATAACTTGAACTATAATGTGAACGTTCATCCCAAAATAAATATTTATCAATAGCTTGTTGTTCTAAACCCATAGAATTTCGTTTTTCTCCAGGAAGTACAAATAAAATAAAGAGTGAATTTTCTGCCAAATACCTTTGTGATTCACAAAATAAAAGATGACAATTTGTTTCTTTTAGGTGAACTAATCCTTTCACTAATCCTAACAGCTCCACAGAACAGCACCACGGTTATTATAATTTGTTAATATTAAAACTATCAAAACATTGATGTTGTTGAAATCAAATGAAATACTGTACTTTAAAGTATTCGAGAAACGTATACATGAAAACACAAATGATAAATAGAAATGTCGCATCAGGAATTTTAGTTGAGGCACTAAAATTATTACCTGAAAATAAACTAAAATTAAATAAAATAAATGAACCTTTCATAGCAATTGAAAAATAAACAAATAAACAACAAAACAACAAAAGCTAATCTAATCTTGAATAACATAAAAGCTAAATATAAAAATGAAAGCTAATTCAAAATATTAATAAACTATGATAAAAACAAAACTTTAACAAGTCTGAAAAGCACAAATACAAAACAAATAATTTACAATTTGTATACATTTCCTCTTGTGTCAAACCCTTTTTAAATTGTGTATCCATTGTAACAGCGTCTCATTCAACCAGCTTTAAAAAAAAAGGACTTTTTAGCACCATCTCCTCCTGTGTCTACTGTTCTGAAAACGTTGCATTTCAAACGTTTTACTATAAATGTTCACCATATCCATCTCTCTCCCTTCCTCTCCACGCTCACAGGGCCCTCAGTAGGGTTCGACAAGTTCGGCATTAATCAAGAGCGTCCTCGGGTCTTTTTGCAAACCTTCTGTCTACACGCCTCGCTTTGGTCTCGCTTATTCTTTTCCTCCGAGGTATTCCGGCAAGACCTGTCTCTAAAATATCTCTCCTCGTTTGCTTGTTTAACACCGCTGCGCTGGAAACGGTCTCTCCTGAAGGACTCGTGGATCTCTGGATGTCTCACAAACAGGTGGTCTCATTAAGCCCGTTATAAATGTCTTCAGTCAGACACAGCGGAGCCCCCTCCATCTCATCATTCTTCTACTTCCGCTCCTCGTTTTCTCAGCTCTCGCTCCCTGTCATCACTCGGTAGGGTGCACGCTTTGGAGGTGCGATTGCACAGATGGAAAGGTGTAAATAAAAGAGGGTGTGCACACACACAGAGACAGACATACATGAAGATGCACACAAAGACCTCAGAAAGAGCCGACATGTCAGGAAAAGGATATGATTGGTTTACAAACCCACACAGCCTGCAAAGATATACATGTATGACCATAAAACACACGCAGAAAGGAGAGCTGGTGAAGTTAGAGGAAAAGCAGGGGATGTAGTAGAAATAAACCAGACAGACTTTCTGTCTAGTTCCGCATCCACACAGCTGAAAATAGCCAGCGCTCTTTTTTCCTCCTTTCTCTATTTCTATGTTTCAATGTCTCACTGGCCCCTTGGGTACACGTGGCTGTGTCTGTAACTGATGAAGCAGCAGGTGTGCCTGTCTCAGGTTTAGTACCTGTGGAAGACCAGCAGCAGGTGTTGTGTGTGTGTGTGTTACGGACAGCTTGTCCCGTTAAGCAACTGCAGGTGGTACTCAGAGGTTGGCCCCTCCGTACCTGTCCGTCCTGCTGTGTGCGTATGTGTGATGATATGCCTTCAACCTAGCTAACCTTGAGTGTGTTAATGTGTGTGTGTCTTCCACAGGCTAGGTTAAAAAAGCAGTGAACAATATATATAAGACACCAATGTTCAGTGATTAGTTACATTTCATAAAAAAGTTGAATTAATATAGCTGGTTATCATAACAGTAGGGTGTTTATGGTTGCCTGGCAACACGGCACCTTGGTGCATTTATATAGAATTAAAATGCAAGCTCAGGTTTTTATTTGTGGGCTGTTTGAGATATCAAGCCATTGAAGAGATTTTTATTAAAAGCATTTCATTTATGCAAATGTGACACAGATTTAATAATAAAAAATGTTCACCTTTTTTCTTTTTACCCTTATTGCTTGCTAGTCATTGAAAAGCCTGTCAGGACAATAAAATGTATATCTTTAATCCACACTCGAGTTTTTTCTAACAATGTTGTCTTGAATTATGTCATATTACCAATTTTGCGAACCCCGACTGTACATTTTCATTGATAATGGTTTTAAATCACATCCCTGTCATACTAAGTACATATCCAGCATCATCTTTGTTATTAATCCCCCAAACATCATTGCAAAGTCTCTACAGATGGTGCACAATTAATTTCCATCACAGAGCATCAAGTGTTTTCTAATACGTCGCCATCGCTGTCCTTTCTAAACAAAAGCCCTAGACGATCCTCTGCTTAAATCTCTAGCCAGTGGTTCAGGTTAATAGCAAGCTTATTGAAAACACAGATTCCCCTCATAACGCAGCACAGAAAGCCCTTCATTAGCAGATAACCGTGATGAGAAACTGTCATTAACTTATATACCTCCATTCATTTTTTCCCTATTAATTTCTGCAATGCCATCTGGTAAGCAATGAGGCGCGGAGCAGTTTAGATGCACTTTTCCATTACGACTGACCTTGAAGCGACAAGGCGAGCGTGCGCGAAAGATAAATGGAGAGCGATTTCAGAAATTGCCTATTATTGATAATACAATATCTGAACCCTCTAATTAATGAATGATAATATGAACTTAATCTGCGCAAAATGTGATGACAACATTTTGCTGGGCAGACCTATCGTAACAAGTAGTACTTTTTGATTGGATAAAAACCTGTCTCTTTATCTCACCACGATTCACAACCGCATGCTTATAATCATGATATCATGTTTAGTTGAGCACTGGTTTGGCGATAATGTCAGCTTGACTTCGACCCACATAAGTAACCTGCGATTTTGTATTATAGACAGAGATGGCGATATAGTGGTAAAAGTTAGTTAGTCTGGGACTAGATTTAAAAACAGCCCCTATAATCTTTGTGTAATGCACAGACAAAACTTTAGCTTGTATTTGCTCAACTTTAAACGTGTCTCAAGATGAGTCGGCCGGGTTTATGCACAAGCCACTCTTGTTAGAAAGAATACATTGTTTCTCAGTGTCCTAGAGAACGCTCCAATTATCAGAATATTACTTGTCAAACTCCCACTTCCACTTCAGTCAAGTGCTGCTAATGGTGACTCACGCTAGTACGCTACGACTAGCGTACACTCGGCCCAGCACACATGCGCACAGCCAAATAAAACCTTTGAAATGTGTCATTGAAGATAAATGGGCACCAAAAGCCTTTGATGCAAAACTTTGTGTATCGAGATGTTATTGATGTGAGCTGTATTATGCAAAACAGCGCCGGGTGAAATATAGCGCACAGACGCACACAAAATACTAGCTTTTAAACACAGTATTTTTTCCACATACTTTACAGAGTGGATTTAAATAAGTCGCCTGTGCTGAAAATGTAGAGTTTGGGGGAAACCTCTTGATATATGAAAGGATGGAAACTGCTTAAAATCGTCGTCCCTGATTCGATCCCCCCTCAGCCACCAATCCTTCGCTTCCCTTCAGCACACGCTGCGAGGGCTTCCTGCTGGTTCATCAGCACTCACAAGTTTAGAAGATATGAGAAAATAGGCGAAAAGTGTCTGGGAAAAAGAGATACATATATTTTGGAAGTAAGACAATCCGGTTTTCGCGCTAGCTGCTAGCTACAACCTTCTCGTTCATCCTTTAAGCATCCATATTGCCAGAAACTTCTCCTTTAGCAGACAACATTTTATTTCTTCATCCAAAGAAAGATTAAGGAATGAAAGGACAGGTTTGGTTTGATAAGGAGCAGGATTCTGAATGTTTGGCAACCAGCAGAATTTGGAATTGTTGTTCTGCCTGATGTAAACAATGGGGTTGTCCAACAAAAGGGGACATTATAACCACATTTTTACGTTTTTAAATTTGCTTCTTACTTGCCTATGTTTCTATGACTTTGTGTGATTTGGCTCAGGTTTCTCCTTTAATTCAGTTTTATTTTATTGCTTTATTGTACGCCCAATACAAGTGTAGCTAGAACAGCAAACATACATTTCTATTCCACAATGCAGCTTAAAAAGCATGAAGACTGTTCAACCTTGATCCTTCCCAAACATCCAACTGGATACACACTCTGTACAACACGCAACACATCATACACAAGTAATGCCAAAAAACGGCATAATATCCCCTCATTGGTCAAACTAACGTCTTAAAATGATGCACAGAAAGCAAGCCAGCGTTTGCAAATCAATAGACTGCCATCAGAATTCAGCCGAGCTAACTATCTATCGATCCATTGACCGCCGCAAACCTTGGTGCTTCATCAACACCACAGGCACCAGACCAGACGAAATTCAACCAATTACCGACCCCAGCCGCCTCGATTTTCATCACTTCTTAATAAGGCATCTTTCTGCGAAACCTCTGACTGACGCCCAGCAACCTAAGACGGACGTAGGCGAGATACGGGCGCCACCCCGCAGCTAGCCGTTTGCGTCTGTTTAACATAGCGCAAACATTGTCAGGACATCGTTAGCAGAGACGAATGGCCTGTTTAAATCAGAGACGCTCTTGCTAGGCTAACACTACGCCGTGAATAATGTAGGAGCTGACAGGCGTGATGGAGCACCCACATATATAATACGAGAAGTTACCAGCAGGCCACGCCGTGACTAAACCACGTTTCAGATCTCAAGCGAAAACTCATTAAGGAAAAGTATTTTAATATACGTACATGAACGAGGCCTACGTGAATATTCCTGTAGCTTGACACGAAGAGCATTGCGTTATCAGCACAAAAAGTCATGGGTTCAATCCTCAGGGAACACACATACTGATAAAATAGTATAGACCGAATGAAATCAAGCCGCTTTGGATTAAAACTTCTGCAAAGTCCATAAATGAAAAAAGTAAATGTAAAGAAATAAATTGTGATGAATGATGCCTTAATCCAAAGTGAATACTGTATACATGATGTTCACCATCAGTATGTGTGTACATTTGGAATCAAATTCATGAACAGCATAGTACAAAACAAAAAAAGACTTTTATATTTTTTAAAGACACAGACTACAAAATAAACGCATCCACTTGTAGTAAAGATAAACATGTTATGTGCCAACTACAATTTCTTCAATTCAACAGATTAGGATTTTGCATCACCAAAACTGAAGTGTTTAACACGACAGCTTTTCTTTGATTGAGCTGTTAATTGTTATTAATATATATTATTAACCTGCATACAAACATAGTTAGTAAGAGTAAATAATAAGCAAATGCATTTTTGTAAATTAACACCTTGGTGTAACATTGCATGCGCTTCAAAGAAAACAAATAAAAATCCTGAGTGATATCTTTATTATACATAATCAGAGAAAGACCTAAACACAGAACACAGTCTTTGAACCAAGAGCCCTGAATAAAGGAATGCTTATTGATTATTTTACAACTGCTTTTATTTCTACACTAAATCATTCATCCATACATCACCGGCTCCCCGTTCTCCCACTCTCCCCTGACAAACTTTCTCCATTATTCTCCCTCTCTCCTCCCATAATTCACGCCGCCTCTCTCCATACGTCTTGTGAGACAGTTTAACTTGGTCCATGGAGTTGGAGTGATCCATTCTGGGGTTAATCAAGGATGACCCCCGGCAAGACCCCCGGGTGGAACGCTCCACCATTACCGGAGCTTTCCCAGCTAATTAGGTTTCGCTCACAGGTCAGTAGCTGTTAGATACATCATCTTTCTCCACGTCCCCAGAGAACAAGGCACGTGGTGGCCCAGGCCGCGTTTTTAGTTTGTGCGCAACAAACACCTGCTGCTTGTGCGTGGGTCCCGATCGATAAACAATATTGACGTACGAACGGAGGAGGTGAAAGGTGTGCCGTTTAAATTAAATCACGCCACGAGAAAGGGAGGATGAGATGAAAAGAATAGTTCGCGCCTTTGTTTTTAACTCATCCATCTATCACGGAGTGGAAGGCTTCTGGGCCGATTGCCTGTCTGCTAATGGAGGCGGGTTTGGAGCGAAAGATGTGGGGGTGCTAAATTGAGATGCATTATTGCATGATGGGAAGAGTGTCACTTTACGCCATCCCTCACTTTGATTGACAGCCTCATTCGGACCAACTCTCCGAGTCTAATCTAGGTTGACTCACAACTTCTCCGACTTAATGCAGAAGGCAACATGGGTGCGACAGGCTATACAGATATCAGGATGCCCCATTTAGTTAAGACTAGTGTGCTGCGACTAACCAATATATTTAATTTATAGAAGAAATTCTGTGTTTCAGATTTTAAAATCGGAGACGCCTCACATAGCCCTGTCAAATCCATCAACGGCACACAGACATCTGATAAACGGCTGGAGGTATAGGTCTACATGTATAGCTCAAACCAGACAAAAGAAAAAAGGGCCAGAGACGCTGGCTTGAGGGATGGTGTTACAGCTCTGATAGCATCAAGCGATAACAGAGACCTGACAATCAAATCCCTCATGGAAAAACCCCTAACAGGACCATCAACCCCGGGCAGACCACACACACAGAGAACAGCCGATTACCCAAAACACCCATTGGTGACGTCCTCTCCTGTTTCCTAACAAAGACAGCTAACTGAGAAACTTGAATGACCAATTTGGGCTCTGTTGCTTAAGGCAAGAAAAGATAAAGCAGCTCGGACTCATCCTTGGAGAGCTGTAGAAAGGATGAATGCGAGACAAAAACACAACTTAGAAAGGCGGACAGAATAAAGAGAGAAAGCCGGTCTCATCCCAGCTGGATTTCTATTGGCCGGCATCGATTAATAACAAATCCAAGCTAAACGGAGCAATAGAGCGTCCACTGAGGGAGGCGGGGATGTACACAGAGTAAAAGAGTGAATGATGGGGGCAGAGAGTCTCTATAGCATCACCTGACGGTTTGTACAAAATACTGTGAAAGTTTAATGAGTCCTGTTGCTGCGGTTTAGCTGCGAGCGATCTATTTTATTCATGCGCGAAGAGCAAAGCAGTTATACGTGTTTGTTTCTCAAAAAGAAACGATATTAGTAATATAGTCAAAGATCTTGCGATAGATCACTCCCTCTGATGCAGGCTGTTTCCCTTAGTTAATTGAAATGAAATAACCATCTGAAGATGTATAATGTGTTTATACTTCCATTGTCCATCAAGTCTATTTTAGTTATTCTGTGAACTGTGCAGAAAAATACAAAGAAACCTATATCACACTGTTAAACTCAAACACATTGAACCATGACGGTGTAGGTGGGAAAAAAAGAACATCTGTCAGTTAGATCTATGTTTTAACAGATAAGTTTTAATTATTTATTAAAGTATTAAAAGCGTACAAAGGACAAACTAGTTTTCGGTGCAAAGACTTTCCATAAAGAAAAGAAAATGGTTTGACTATGAATATATGTTGAAAGAACAAATTGAGTTAAAGGCTAATATTTATGGTGTCGGAAACAAAAATAACATGCACGCACTTTAATCTGACATGTGTTAAAAAAATACATCAGCAGCTCGTGTGTTCCCCTGGAATCAAACCGATGTCTTTGGCATTGTAATGCCTTGCGCTACCAGTTCAACTACAAGACCTCTTGAATACTTCAATACCAAGTCCTCACTTACATGAAGAGACGAAAGATGAGTAAGCAACAGCAGTATCACAGTAATTCTCACGGGTCTGCAAGTCTTACATACTCAGTCGAGTGAACCCTTTACACCACAGGTGGAATCAGGCCGAGGTGGAAACAAAAGGCTAATCGAGCAGGTAAAACGACACCGTGTTCTAGAGAGGTTGATTAAGATACAGAGAGATACAGAGACAGGGAACTATGGGTAATTGAAGACTACCTCTTGAATAACACAAGATGTGCTTACGTAACCGATGCAAATTCGCTAGATACCTGCGTGCATGTGTCCACCCACGTCATGCTTTGACTTTCATAAGGGGTTGAACCCGAGAAGGTCACGGAGGAGATTACCTGAACCAACCTTTTTCACATACGTGCAAAGGGCAGATCGTGGTGTGTGGCACCTTTTCAATAAAAACAGATGGGAGTTCAGGAAGTATTACATTAAAAGTTTTGCCAAATTTATCAAGCTCAGCAGGTTTATACAAGACATTTTTTTAAGAACATGAACTGGATAACTAATACTATGGGTTGTAGCTCTCCCCCCAAAATCTGTTTGTAGAAAACATTCAGATTAGAAAAAAGAAGCAAAGAAGAAAGGGCTGTAATTTTCATAACAAATAACCACTTCATCTCATCTGCTTCAGATAAAATTCTGAAAATTAAAACAAATTCACCGCTATAAAACTCAAGTTCTGGAGGGAGGGGACGCGCCGATTAACAGCTCGCTGAAGACGATGTTTGGGACATAATCTCTTGTACTGCATCCAAAGCAGGCAAAGCCATATCAGTGTTCAACACACAATACAGGAGATTAGTCATGCACCCTATTAGCGTTCCCGCTGTATCCGATGGAATGCAGAGCAATTTCCTAAAACCCGGCAGTCACCGCCAGCATCCCAATTTAAACACACAGAATCTGTGACTTCAAAAAATAAAGCCAATTTATGTCCTACACTATGACACCCTAGTGGCCATTACTTGTAATAGCAGATTACTAATTAACTTGAACGTACAAAAACATTTACTTTTTTAAAGCTTCAAGCTAACACTTTTTTACATTTTATATACGTTTATTGAACTGTGAAAAGATTCTCCAAATTCAGATCTCAAGTTTCTGATCAAACAGCCAAAACTCAGAAGTAAAAACTACAATGTATTTTACTAAATAAAACAAATTATCAGATAAAAATCATACTTACACAGACGCAAACCACACGATGCTTATATTCAGCATCAATGACTCTCGCTTTGACTCTCAGTTGCTGCTATTTTTGCCATCCGGACTGTGTCATTAAAATGCCAGTCACAGTTTTCCCTCTCCGCTTTTGGCATCCGTGGCCTGCGGACAGGATTTGGTGCTAAGCTCTGCTCACACAGCTGATGATGGTGGTACACGGCACGTTTAATCTGGCCTTCTGAAATGGAGGCGTCTAATTGAATCCAAGCTTACCTTGGTTTTCTCTCTCAAATTCACAGGAAAACCCTGAAACAGCCCACTGTGCTAGACGCAACTTCATGCTTTGTAAATTGGTTGAATGAAAAACCAAAGGTCACTCAGCACACATAAGCAGCGTATAAGAGTTTTCAGATTTTCCCATGTATAAAAATGATATTAAAACATTACACAAAGAAATCATAATAATATGTATAAGAAATCTGGAGTCTGCATAGATCACATTAAACTTGTGCATGTTGCTTCATAAGTCTCTAAATCTCCATTAGGTTTGATACAATATACATTCCTTCACCTTTTTCTTTCGAATAAGATGCAATACGTGTGTGTCTGTGTACACAAGCCAGAATGCGTAGTTCTTCGCGTCGAAATTCTAAGCAACCTGTTTGTAATCGCATTCATAATGTTGTTTATGTGGCCACAGGGAGAGATCTTTCTAATTTATTACCTTTTTTCTTTTACATGTAGACAAGTGGCAAGAGAATCGGCCTCAGCCTTTTATATCCGTGAGAAATGGTTAGGCACATTCAAACTCAATGTGGGATACTTTACAAGAGAGAGAGAGAGAGAGAGAAAAACTCTACTAAGCTTTTAACTCGGCATCCACAACACATCTCTTACATTCTGCTCGCTTAAATTAATCTGACCATGCAGCTCAACCCAAATAATTCCCAGTCAGCAATAAGAACATTAATAAGGTATAATCCAATTACAGAAATCCTCATTTGCTGCCCGCAGATGCCATGCTTTCCCGGTATAAACACACACAAACACACAGACAAAGACACACAGACAAGAAACACACAGACAGGGATCATTAAGCTGCAAAACACAGACTTGTAAAGGGTGACCTATCAATTCACATACACACTCAGTATATACTGATGTGCCAATATATACACACACACACACACATACACATACACAGTGCACGCCCAAGCATTTAATTGTTTTATGATTAATGTTGATCTTTCCATGGCTGCATTTAAAAAAACAACTGACTCAAATACACATGCAACACACTTTGTGAGATTTCAAACAATTTAACATGCATGCCATTTTTTTAACAAAATTGGGTAATTTAATATTAATTATTCGAGCATAGTTACAAAAAAATGCTTAAATTGTGCACCTACACTGGTTTAAACATACGTTTTTAGCATATAGACTGTTTCATACATGAACGCGGTGTCCCCAAGTAAACTTCCGGCCTGTGTTTGGTTATAAAATTACAACTTAGATTTTATTTATATTTATATTCATATTCATCAATATTAAATTGTATTTTAATTAATATTTGTATAAGCAGTAAATCAATTATTTGTATTAAATTCGTATTAAGCATTAAAGAAAACTGCTCAACTGTTATTAAATCTTTGCGGAGGTCTACGGGAAGTAAAGTTTGGGCCGCGTTACCTTTTTTGTTTCCGCTGAAACTGTCTATACCGTACATATTGTGTACAGTACTGTGCACAGATACAAATTGTGCACAAAATGTGCAGGAAACACCATTGCACGATGTAAATATACTGTATCCCACAAATGGTTTAACCAAAAAATGAAGGAATTTAAACCACAATTTTAACTTGTCCTAATGATTGGCAATCCAATAACACAATGGAAAGTTTCATATAAATTACATTAAGATGCAAAACAACCAAGATAACTGGACCCCACACTGTAAAAAGGTCATACGAATGGACATTGTCGCATATGATTACCATTTAAAATGATTCTTGCCTGTTCAGATGTCATTATGCAGTCCTGGTAAGCCATACTTGCACAAGGTTACTGAATAAATAATTATTCAAATCCTTCTCGGCTAATCCAACTATGATCAAATTACACTGTTTATATTTGCTACCCGGCCTCATTACATTTACGTACCATTATCCTATCATATCACATTATCTATAATCAGATTACCTGTTTCTTAATATTTCGTTTTGAAAGGAACGATAAACCGCACACACACAACTTTTATCTCCTCCTGGCACTGTCGTCGGGTTCCACACCACATGCACTGCCAACATCCTCTTCTTTTTGGCTGTCACCCAGGGCAACGCGACAGGCACTTGACATCAAGTTTGATATTGTCTGACTGTCGCGCGCACACACTCTATAATGACAGAACTCATCAGAAGACCAGGATTTGATTGCTATCCAAACCACAGACTATCACATATCTGTGTGTGTGTGTGTGCACTGAAATGCAATAGTCCTCTAGCGTCCTTCAAACTGATGACAGAAGTGTGAGGTGTGTCCAAATCTGTCAAAAAGTGTGCAGCCACACACACATTCATGCACAGAAAATATTCCTAACCATTCCCTCTATTCTAAAGCCCTCTAATGTGCCATTACATATTAAAACGGGTGATGGTTTTAATTTTCTTTCTGTCCATCATAACAGCGTACGTTTTAGACACTTTGGCAGTCAGTATTTCTCTTTTCTCTTACATCCACACATGTTGAGCAAACGAGAGGAAGGTGTAAATGTCACCATTTTTTGATGTGTCATTTGTTTTGTCCGTGACATTTTACTAAAGCTGATCTCTGTTTCTTTTGCAGCTCTCCAGACAATCTGAGGAAACAACCAGACGAAGACTAAAGTAGCGGCAGAAGTGTCGCCGTTGCTTTTTTTAGACTCGCCTGCTCGCTCACACTGTACAGTGTGGCTAAAATTATCCTTTAAAATCCTTTTAAGCAAACGTGTTATGTGGGTGTATTTTTGCCGTTTGTCTTCAAAAGAATAATTTATTATCGTTTTCTGCTTTTCTAAAATACAATATGAACATTCTTATGTCTGTTATGCATCTAAATATTGTTGTATATTTTTTTAATCTCTGCGCTTTACTTCTACATACAAAACAAATAAAGAAACCATTGGATTTGCCAAGATCACGATACCATGAAAACAGTATAAAAGACTTGAAATATAGCACACGAAACTATATTCAGTGCTCTTTTTGTGGTTTATAAAGTTTAACAGACACTAGTCTGCTCATATTGGTTTTAAACATCACTAAAATAAACTTTAGAAGAACTTCTTAAATAGTTCTGAGTGCCTTTCTTTTCATTTGTATGTTCCTTTCAGCTTTATTGCTTCGCTTCAATAAAGGAGCGCGACAACAACCTTGAAAGCATCGACCTGCATCTTTCTAACCCGCATCAGGGGAGAACTGTCATTTACGTACATTTACCAAGAGGAAGAAAAGAGATCTAGCAGCTTGTTTGTCTGACACATTCTCTCGTCTGCCTCTTGTTAAATAGCACATCAAGGGTGTTTTGCATCAGTCTCTCAATCTGTTCATGTCACTGAGATCTGTAAGAAGATGGACGTCCACGCTTTAAATGCAAATGGCTCACACACAGTTAGCAACTTCACTCCAAATTTACAAAGCACTTTGTAGGTAACAGACTAACATGCAGCGTGACTTCACACAATTATAGAACAGAAGTAAGAAGAAAAGTAGAAAAACCCAAAGGCTTTGATATATAATGCAATATCATTTCAAAGCGATATATATGGAATATGAACACTTGAGGAATGACAAAATCAGTTTACCGCATCAAAAATAAAGCAAAGGAAGGATTATTAATTTAGATTTTTTTTACTTCCTGTTGGGATCATACAGTACATTTGTAGTTTTGTCCTTGAACCATAAACCGCCAGACGACACACCATAAAATGCAATGAAACACAGGCGTCGTTACAAGCGGTGTCTCCCCTAAGACCATGAAAATGGAGCCTAATCATTGGTTTCGGTTCATCACATTGGCCTAATAAGGTCCTCTTTCTACAAGATGTGTCATTTATAGAAGAATAAATCGAAAGAGTGAAAGAGAGATTTTCTACATCTCTATCAAACGGCAGTTTATGGAGCAAATCTGAGACAGTCAGGCCCTGAAGACAGAGCGGTGGATGCTTCATTTTTATCCCGTGTAAAGATCATCATGCAGTTTATTTACCATCGTAAATGAACTAAATAATGTTTTGATAGATACGCTAGTCTTGCCTAGCCAAACGTTTGAAAGCGTGCATTAGACTAGACGTTCTCATTATGTCAACGCTACATTTGCTTAGACACATACCAGAGACAAAGAAACAGAGATTACATGGTCTTATTTTCCGTGTAATACTCAAAAACACAAAACCAACAAAAAAAACGACATGTCCAAAACTAATCTTCTTCACCCACATATGCGGCGCCAATCCCTTTTGATGAAACAAGCACATTGACACAGTATATCTCACACGCGAACCCATGCCAGGGGTGGAACAAAAAGAGCTGGCGCTCTGTGCTTATGTTTTATTTTCCTCAGCAGAGCGCTTTCCATCATCTTTCTGTCTGGACTGATAAATAAAGGAGGAAAATAAGAAGAGCCTCTGCTTTCAATACAGCCCTCTTTGAGTTCATCTTCTCAATATCTCTCAAAGGACCGCTCCCCCCCCCCCCCACAAACCCGCCTTCTACCTGTACACAGCAGACTGATGTTCAATCCTGTTTCTAAAGTAGACTTTGAAAAGCCGAGGCCTTTCCTCAGCTCGACTGGAAGCCCAGAGCGTTGACTTAGGATAGAGGAAGAAAGAAGCCGTAGGAAGTAATATCTGAAAGAATCTTATTCTGAGGATTTCTAATCAAATCTCTTCTTTCTCTTCAAGTTGTTCAATACCTGTATGATGATATAAAGTTATTTTGAAGAATGTTGATAACCAAACACTGGACCCCATTTACTTCCATGGACACAAAACCACTGTGACATTTCTCAAAATATCTTATTTTAGGTTCCACAGCAAAAAGAGTCACATAGAGGTTTAGAACGTGGTCTTTATACAACAGACAGACGGATTCTTTTGAGATCATGTTGCAGAGTCTTTTTTGCTTTATACACGCATGTCTCGAACACATTGGTGTGTAGCTGAGAGCCGCAGTATTTGGGCTTACCAAGGTGTACTGGACGGTTAAACACAACTTATGCATCTCAAGATTTCCTCTGGCAATGGAAGCATTCTCCTGCACAAACACTGTTGCATACTAATATCAACTTGTTCACATATGTGATTGTAACTGTCTCCAGGGTGCATATGTGCGTCTTCAATTTCCTGGTGTGTGTGTTGTCAGTAGATGTTGCGTGCGGTCTGTGGAAATCTGGAGAGATTTTAGTAAGCTGCCTAATTAAACACTGAGGATTTATTGACGGAATATGAAAAATAAACCAAACACACATGCACACACAAAGAAAAATGACGGTAATATTCCCATCCATACTACAAATATTTGCTTTGCATGTTAGTGGTTTTCATGATTAAACGTCACAGGAATCATTCAGAAAAATGTTGACTTCTGTGGATCCAAGCCTCTATCCTGCATTATTCACAAAACACAACAGTTTCTCAAATGCCGTTTTTGTCATATGACAACAATTCATTAAAAACCATGGTCTGTCAAAAAAACAGGTCAGGTTACTTTATTTATACCCGCAGGAAAATTTGTTTTGCAGTAACAGAGACATTGACATCCATCTTGACATCCAATTTCAAAACATGTTTCAAAAACATGAACAATAACAATCGCATGCTACCTAAAAACAAGCTACACCATCCTACAGTTTATTTAACAAAGTTAAGACAGCCGGAACAAAGCTATTTTTATACCGCTGTGTTTTACACCCTGGGATTAAAAACCTCCGTCCAGAGGGAAGAAGCTAGAACTCACTGTGCAAGGGGTGAGAGTCATCATTTAAAATAGAAGTAGCTATTCGCTGTAACTGTTTGGTGTACATGGATTCTAGATACACCTGTGACTTACCTACCAGTCGACTAGACCATTTGACTCTCTGGTTTACAGAGTTCCTAGCTTTTAAGGACATGTGACAAAAGAGAAAGGTAAAACATAATCATTAACCTTCGGTCAATATGAAAGTGTGATAGCTTCCTTAAGCAATACAAGCGCTGGTGACCTCACACAGCTTCACAATTCGCTTCAAAGTTCAATTTATACAATTTTCAAAGTGCAACCGTGTAATTGATGCCAAAAGTTTTTGAAATGAGCTCCCTGCACAAATCAATCAGCTCAAATAAATCTCACATCAGTATTTATAATATGGCGTTTAAAAGTTAGTGTCATATTTTTATTTGAAATCTAATTTGGTCGTCATTGCCGGACTGAACATGTATTCAGAGCACAAACTGTTGTTGACTCTCACAGTGCTCAGATCAATGCCTGAAAAGCTTTCTCCTTCATGTACGAATATAAATCTTTTTCTAACTCTTTCTCTGCGAAAATGCAATCTATCTTTACCCCAGAGCAGCTTTGCAAAGACATAATTTCACACATCAAGATGGCGCAATCAAGTGAAAAGTAGGTAAATTCAAGCTAACTGCAAGTTTCTCTAGAGAAATGGCCCTGTAATTTGCTGACTAGATTGCAGCAGATCAGCAATCCCCATGTGAGAGTAAACACGTCGGGCGCGTTTTGTTCGAGCCTCCCTGCTCCAAGTTTAGACTAATATTTAACACAACCTCTATTCTTTCGAACGTGTTTTTACAGGCACCGAAAATGTACTATAATGCAGAATGACTGTCAAATGGAAGATTACAGTTTACGTGGAAAACACAAACGTATGCGACAAGGTAGGTGTGCACTCGCTTGCATTGATGCATATTTATCTATAAATTATTAATAATAAAAGATGCATGGAGAGATCTAGTGTAACATTTATATAGACCAAAATGTTCATTCTATCTGAATGATGAATACACAATGCACTAAAAATAGACGTGCAAACACATTCACACAAAGATGATGAAATACAATTTACACTGAATATCCTTATCAGGCAGAAATCAATGGAGCTATACATGGAAGTGTTAAATAATTTATAAGTGTGCCAGAGATTGCATGATAAAAATGAGTTAAAGGTACATTAAGCAATAATGTACGGTTACTGTATGCTATTAAACATATTTTACTGACAGACCATTTCAAATGCATTACACATATTAATCAAATAAGAAAATGCATAACTGGAATATGGAGTTCAAGTATATACTGTATATATATAAATATTTTAATTTAGTTATAAAAAATATTTATCAATGCAAATGCCATGGGTACGATTGCAGGAAACATAAAATATGATCAAATATAACGGTTGAATACACTGCAAGCCACTCCGGATAAAAAGTCTGGCAAATGCATGTAGATGCATGTTCTCTTTAAACCCATCAAAAAAACAACGCTAAGATGGTCCTCCATTTTACTGCCCCGCTCGGCTGATAAAGACAGCGTTTGTCTGTTTGTTTCACGCTCTGCACTTATCTAGATCAAAGGTAATGCAGTCAGGAGTTCAATGGTGTTTGCTGTGCTCTAATGCAGACGATTGAACCGCGACAGACTTCAGAGATAAGTGCTTTCTGGTCCAAGACTACGTGTAATTGTTGATCTCACGTCAAACGTGAAATTTAGCGTGACCCTCGTCTGCCCGCTGGACAGCTAAATGCACAGAAAAGTAGATTTCATGGATATGGACGGTATAGCGTCTGCACCTGATAACTTGTTGACATGTTTAAACTCCCACATGAGTTTACAAGAGCAGACGTGACGCACAAGGAAAGCGCGCGAGCTGCCAGAAATACAAGACAGCGTCTGTGTGAGAAACACATCTGAGATGACACGACTGTTCGCAGGAGAACTAGTCACCAAAAACACAAGTCCATTTGACTCGAGTGCCATATTTCCATTTTGTTTTGCAAGTAAAAGACTGAAGTTAAGTGTAATAACAAAATGTAATTTTCTGGGTTCACTATCCCTTCAAAGCAGTACAGTAACTGTAGCTATGCATACTGTACTGAGACTCGCTTTCATTACCGTCAAATTAAATATCAGAAAGATAATAAAACGAAAGATGGAGACAGGCAGCGAAGAGAACACGAAGTGCAAGGTCAGCACACAAGTGTGCCCTCATGTTAATACAATTGAGAGATTAAACTGCAGTTAATTATAAACCCTAATTAGTGAATTAACTAAGAACACTTAGCAGCAATTATGACGTTGATCTACAAGATGACGGATAGGATCCAAGGGTCAGATGGAGGCTGGGGATTGTTGGATGGAAATCATTTTACGTTAGATTTTTGCTTCCTGTTGAGTAAGCTTGCAATCATATCACTTTATTAAAGTCCTCAAGAGAATATTTGAATCAAAAGCCAAAATTCAATTTAGCCTAAATCTTCAGGGATTTAAATGAACATCCTTTGCCAGGTCTACTTGGAAAATTACTAAAATACTAAACTTAGTATTTTTCGTTTTTATATACCTTGTCTTTCCATTTCTTCAAATGTTTGTGTGGTTGTCTTGCTATTTAAGGACAATCGTTTCTTTAGTCTGTTTGCTCTTTCAGTCCCTTTTTTCTATCTCTCTCTTTTCACTCTTGATTCTCTCTTTTCGTTCTCCATTCCATGCCCTCCCGCTGTGAGAAAACCCCAGATGAGCCACTACGGGGAATCTGTCGGAAAGACATTAGGAGGGAGCTCCAGTCCTCCTGACGTGACTGACTGGCCCGGAGCCAGAAACACAGGCAGACAGCAGGCAGGTGGGTTTCGCGAGGGTGAACCGGGCCTTTCATGAAAGACGCAAGACTCCATATCAGGAGAATAGATGCCACTTGAACGGCTGTTGTAATCCCTCATTTATATTCCAGCCAGGTTAAGGGCAGGTGCTCATGTTGGGCCAAATGCAACAATGAGCCCTGATTGCTCAGACTGAATCCACAGACCTGACGCTTTAGGAGACGTCATTAAGACATTTACATGCACTGTGTACATGAATACATGCTAGTGAAAGATATAGACTTATAGTGCTCCAAAAATAGTAATTAAACAGAAAGAAAAAAGTGCATTATGCCAAACCTGTTTGATTTCTTTCTCACTATTTGATATTTTATTAAATCTTGTTAGTAAAATCTATGAATTTTATCGCATTGGAAAACCAATGATTAGCACTATCAATAACCAGGTGGCATTTCATTATATGCAATAGACATATCAAGTATTTTCTTATCAATTCTCCTTGAAACAACTGGTAACCGAGACAATTTTGAGCAGATATGAGGTGACTTCGTCTTAGATTCACACGGGTGTAATTCATCACATGAGCCAGAAGTCTCTAAAACCTTCATCTTCATTTTGTCACAGTAAAAACTTCCAAAATGGTTGGCTTAAAAAGTGTGCTTGTTCTACTTTACAAAATCACTTAATTGATACATCAACGTTTTCATCAAGTATAATGAAATCAAGACTTCACTGTTCATTGAGACCACCGTCACATCAAGAAAAAAAGCCCCCCGTGCAGTGTGGAGTACAAGAGTTCAGAAGAGACTAGCTGCTTTTCGCTTCAGGTTGGAATTATGAGCTCTCGCATCCCTTTCCTCCAGTCAGAGAAAGCGCCGAGCTTATCTGCCGCTTGACAGATTATCCAATCAAACGCAGCGCTATTAGTGGGTGGGGGAGATTAGCTGCGAACCTCCATTTTCATAGGTTTTAGGGTGATGAGCGCGGGCGAGGATTGCCAATTCATATCCTGGTCTGCAGCATATCTCTCCATCAGTGCTGAGCACAGAGAAAAGGTCTTTTCATTTAAAGAGGGGCTCAGGGTAAAGTGGGGTCCTTGGGGGGAGTAAGTGTGGAAGATTTCCCATCTCTGAGTGTGGGTTATGTCACAAGAACAGACAACTTTGGTGCACGGCGATCACATAAATGAGATACCTGTGGTGTTATTACGCTACCAAGCTGCTTTATACAGCATTATGTGATTTTAAATTAACGTGAAATGCTTTTGTACCCACATGTGACTATTCAGAGAACGGGTTACACCGTGAAAAGTGAGTTGAAAAAATGAGGGCTCCATGATGTAAAGCAAAGACATTTCAGTGCAGTTGAAAGCAATTCAATTATAGATTAAGACTTCTATAAAATTGTGTACACAGAAATGGGTATTGTGAATGTTAATAAAGATTAAAACAGTACATTTTATTTTGTAGCATTAACCATGTCCATTTTAGACTTGCTACTAAAAGCCTTTCCATAACAATGCCTCGACATGAACTCCCTAACATTCAAGAATAACTAATATATAACAAAAATGCATTGATTAATAAAAAACATCGAAAGCCACGACTAAAGTGCATAAACCCCGTTAAGAATTTATCAGTTTCCCTCCGCAGCTCTACAGTGAAACCAAACTGTGCAAATGTTGACGTCCTCCAGACGGAACGCTTATCTTCACTAAAAAGTGTCAGGCATAGAAATAAGTGACTCATTTGGGATGGAGCTAATCTCCATGAAGCAGGCAATAAACCTGCTCTCACCGTCTCTATTCCGAACACATCCACACACTTGGAGAGACTAAAGGGGCCCCACGAGCTGATTGCCGCACTGACGGGATTTATGTTCCCTGGGTGACGTGTTTGAATCGGGCCAGCTCAGCTCTCTGGAGCGCTGTCGCAGAACTCTACGGCTGCCAGAGCTCACTTCAAAACTCACAACTCAACCTTTATGCTTTCTGCTAGTATCCTGAGACAAGACGGAAGAGGGAGAGAGCAGGAAGACGGAGCGGTCAGAATTTAATTCATTCCCCTTAGTCTTACCCAGGCTCCCGAGGCTCTAATGGAGAACGGGAAAAAGAGATAAAGAAGAGATTAAAGAGAGATATAATAGAGTCTCTCTAATTGAACTTCGTTATAAGAAGCGACAAGAGAGATTTTTGAAGGAAATGTGAGGTGTGGTACCAGATTTGTCATTGTGGAGACGTTTTAAGCATAGATACGCATACATAGATCCAATTGATGAATAGATAAATGCCATAGATTGGCACAAAATGTGTTTGTTTTGTGTTATTTTGTGTTAGCTAATCCATTTGTCTTGTTGAATTGTGTAAGCTTTGAACGTTCCAATATGGCAGATGACTTGCATATAGCAGCCTATGGAAATGAATGCTAAAATGCATCTATGCATATACATCTATGATGACATTTCAGCATGTATATTTATTGAACATTAGGCCCATTTAATAATTAACATTACAGGTTTTGTAAAATTAAGGAAGCGGCACTAAATAGGCAAAAAAGCAGCAATGTTTTATACAACTAACACTTAAAAAAAAAAACATGAAAATTATTCGGAAAGTATAAAGCAGGGATTCGGAGCAGGGATCTCTCTATCGGGAGTGCTATGTCTTCGAAAGCAGTGCAAAATTATTCAAAAAAAACAGCCAAGTAGAAACAATGCCCAAATCCATAATAAATTAAAAAATACAATAACATCAGGAAAAAATAAATGATTACCAAAAAGCAACTGTATTTACAAACTACAGTACACGATGCCCCGTAAGCACCTTTCTCCTCATTTCTGTAAATCAACATCAACACATGAATCTTTGCTACTTCACACATTCTGCCTGCGGAACGAAGCTGGACACTCTTTCCTACCTTTTCCCCTCAATACCAAGGTGATCAAAACCAAAGCGAGTGCCCCCCGGAGACCCCGACAGCACTAGAAAGAAGGCCCAGTCCAGAGCCTTTCATCAGAAGCCTCTTATATAGCGCTATTTTACCGGTGACGTGTGCTTGTGTGTGCACTCGTGCAATCTCAACGAGCTTTCAGCGCTCACAAAAACAAGAGAACAGATATAAATAAAAAGAAAGAGAGGCCAAGAGACGAGGAAGAAAGAGAAACAGACAGCAGAATGTCGCAAGTGAGAGACAATAACAGAAATTACCCACAATGCTTTTAGGCAAAGTAGCTATTCTGTGAGCTCTCAGGCATGTGTGGTGATGGTTAGTACCCTCAGGATAATGAAAATTGTCCTTCCAAAATACAAGAGATGATTGTGTGTACTCTGGGTTTCTCTTGTCGACGTTTTCAACATCCAGAGCGTTCCGTAAGTAACAGTGCTGTTGATAACCACAATTGAAATCTTGAATAGAAACGGCTCGGAAACATCTATCTCAGCACACTCACACATTCATTCTGGGATGAAAGGCATTTTTGAGACGGCAAGATGAAAGTCGAATTGTTTCTTTGCATCTGGTACTCTTTAGGAACAGAAAAAGAGGAGCTAACAAGTGCTCGAGAAGAAAGACTAAGAGGAATGATGCTGCACCGTCTGAAATCGTACCAGAACGCAAACCAAAAACCTGCTGGCTCCACAGCTGTTCTGAGGCCTGCAGCGACACGGCTCGCGCAAGTAACACTGGCCAACAACTGTCAAAGGAGGAGGGGATGTGAGATCGTCAAAACAGGAAGTGCATATAAAAGCATCTTTAAAAAAGGATATTGTTTGTGTGCATGCAGCAAAGATAAACCGACTGCTTTTTTCACCTCTTTTCCTGTACTATGGCCTTCTCTTTCTTGTTCCATCTTTAAAGGTCCTTTCACATGAATTGTGTGATTCCTCAATGCATTAAAATATATGGAGTGAAGCTTTAAGCTAGTGTTACTTCCAGCTCCAATTTCCTTGCAGATAACGTAATAAAACATCACGAATAATAGAAATGAAAACAGAAAATAAATGTGTTTTAATGACGACTAAAAGCATCCTGTGGATTTATGACAGTGAAAATGCAAGCGAGGCATTTAGATGTCACTCTTAATATTCAACAACCATTACCATGACATCAGGGATAGTTCACCCGAAAATGAAAATGATTTTGTCGTTTACTCACTCTTATGTCATTCCAAACCTTTATGACTTTCTTATTTTTGCATAACACAAAAAAAGATATTCTGAAGAATGTTGATACCTAACAATATTGGCCCCCATTGATTTCTATTGTATGAACACAAAACCACGGTAACAAATTCTCAAAAGATCTTCTTACGTGTTCCACACAGTGTTCAAACACAAGTTTTGAACTGCTTCAAGGGCAAAAAAAAGATTGAAAGGTATATTTTTATATGAGGACCAGAGAGCCAACACCATTATACTATATATGTAAAAACAGTTTGAATGTACAGTCGACCCCATGATTCAATCACGTCAATCTAGTCATGTAAAAGAGAGTTAGTCACTTCTTCACAGGCTGTTGAAAGCCTCAGTTGAATAATTTGCAGTTACCCAATGAGAAAACAGTGTGCGTAATTGCATGTTTCCTTTTCTCATGCATGCACAAAGAACTCAGAAGTGGCGACCTGGAGGAAAAAAGACATGTATCCGTGGTAAAGAGGATAATTCATATTCATGAGGTTGAGGTACAACCGTGGCATCAAAGCTAGAAATGAGGTTTGAAGACGCTGCTCCTCAACTCCTCCAAGCACATTTCATACCCGTTCGTTCCTTTCTCTATATATTTCACTGGATTATACTGTGTTTCTGTCAAGGTGGAAGTGTGTGGATGTGTGCTGGAGGTTGTGATGCTCGATGGGAGTCTTTCCCTTCTCTTTAGTTCCACATGCACTCCAGGGGACCCACACAGCTCGGCTAGTTTCACACAAATTCACATTTATACACACACACACAAAAAGCATTCCAACAAACCTCTTTTAAGGTCAATTTCTGCACATAAGCATGATTCTTCACGTTACGCTTTCAGACGTTGGGTCTTCCGTTGATCATTGAACATTCACACGTTAACAAAAGATGGAGAGTAGCCTACATTAAACAACACACACCTCATTTCTCGAACCCTTTGAGGAATCTCCTCCGAGCCACTCTGCTGTGGTTACACAAACAGGACGGCGTTTTCGACAAACCACTTCAGCCTTTCCCTGCGAAAGAGCATGAATAAACTTATGAATAAAATACATCCTTATCTCCCGCCAGACATTGTATTAAATGGCCAAAGCTTATTGTGCTCATGGAATAAATTTGATATGTAAGTATAGGAAAGCATCCCTTGAGTATTTGAAAAAATCGTCACTGTTGAGACTCTTATTATTATATTTCCCTCTCTCTTCGATTTTCTCTCCCGTATAAATAATTCGATATCATTTTTCATATCATTTGCTTTGCTCCGGTGGGTGGAGACTCATCCCACGAAATGGCCGCTTGACCGCACCGTCACACCCACCGAATTAGCATTCACGCTAGCTGTGAACGTAGAGAGCCGCTCGGGAGCATGTAACCGTTTTGTTGTGATTATTACCAGTCGTTATGTTTGATTTACGTGCGCGGAGCAAGTGGAGGTAAAAGTGAGGGAGAGAGAACCGGGGCGAGTCAGGAAACCAGTAAAGTGACAATATGGTTTACGGGCGCTGATTGATTAGCTGGTGAATTGATGCATGGTCTACTTTTATTGACACAGCCCAACAACAAAAGAGTCATGCTGACGGCCGGCGATCCATCACGCAATGCATCAGGCGCACACTATCACATGTTTAGTGACGAGCGAGTAAATCTCTTGATACTGACCACCCACAACCTTGATGTTAGTGAACTGGTGCAAACGCAGTTCTTCTAGATAACTCTTTAGGGATGGGTGTTTATAAATATGTGACGTGCATTTGAATAAATTATCGTAAGAATGAACATTAGGCAATTTGTTCTTTCTCGGTTTTTAGCTTATGAGCTAAAACGACGCATTAAATATACAATGCTGTAGAATAAACAATGCTGATTTGCCTTGATTCTTTAATTAAAAAAGTCAGTTGCCACATCTGAAACCTTTTTTAAACGGTCAATAAATGGATAAATGGTCAATCGCTAATTGTATGCTACACACCACAGGCACCATCAGCACAATGCTAATGCCAATAAACCCACATTGAACTGGGCTGACCTCTGACCCTAAACTGTTATTGGACGTGAGGATTTGTGCAAAGAGCAGGGATTTCGGGTGCACTTTCACTGTAGTGTGGCTTCAGGTCTGTGCTAAGCTCAATTCAAACCATAAGCCTCAATCACAAAGCACCTCTTACTGCCGGGGCTATCGATCAGCCCCGTGAGAGACGAGTCAATGCAGACCTGAAAAAGATCTACGCCTCTTTATTTCATGCTGGTCTGCCTTTCAATCTGGCCATCTCTCTCATCCTTTGTCACATTTATTCTCTGTATTTTGCTCATTTGGACTGAAAGCAAATGCAAGATTTTTGGGGGGAATTAGGAAATGTGTCGGACTGAAGCCCATAAAGCAATGCAAATATTTTACAGTCATCGTACAGTCACATTGTGTTAAGTCTTCACGTTAACTTGGTCTGAAGACTCGCCCTTAAAGTTCATCCAAAAATAATTCGTAATCATTTACTCACCCTCGTGTTGTGCCAAATCTGTATACATATCTTTATCATATATTTTGAAGAATGCTTGTAATCAAACAGGTCTTTGTGTTCAACAGAACAAATAAATGTATACAGAAATGTGTCCTGCTATGGTGGCCAAGAACTGGTTGGTTACAAGCATAACATCTTTCTCCGTGTTCATCAGAACAAAGACATTTTAAGGGATATGGAACAACTTGCGTGAGTAAAAAAACTAAATTTTAATTTACTAACTTTCATCTTTACCCTCTCTGTTCTGCGCCCACCATCATATTTTTACATAGTATCCGTTCTTTTCCATCAACCTTCACACGGCTCTTTCTTTCACAAGGTGAACGCCGGTAGTCTGGTAATGCGAGCCCATCTGTTCTAAGACTTGTTAGGATAATGAATCCTTATGTGGCCCAAATGACTTCCTATTAGAAACGAGGATGAAGGACAAATTAGCCCTCGCGACAGTCAAAGAGAGCGCAGATGGATCCAGTCAATATGAATAAAGCTGCAGTAAAGGAGGGTCAGCTTTATAGCGAGATTAAGACGGAGTCTTCGAGGTAATGCAGTCAGGGCTGAGATGTTTCTAATTCACCTGCTGTTACGCTGTACAGTAGAGGCGGCAGATGGTTTTTGAGCAACAGCAGCTGTGTGTGTATTTATGTATCTGTGCGTGCGTGCCTATACACAAGCTTATATGTTCAAAATCCATAAGCAGCATTTAGAGAAAACTAGGCAATAACAAGCGACGTCTGCAATATATGGGCGGATGCTTTTGGCTTGTAATGAATAATTGTTTACAGAAGACATTGATTGTTCATAAGCCGTTTCACGTAATTATAAACCTTGGAGGAAGAAAGATGACGACACACAAGCATACATAAGGTATAATAGTACTGTGAACCCTGTTTTTAATCTATGAGAAAAATTGTAATCGCTCAATTAGTTTGTTTCACTGCAAAACTAAAATATGTCATTGAATTAAATGTTTTTGAAAATGTTAACATATTAAGGAAGAAAAAGAGTACATAGTCAGGCAAAGAAAGGAAGTCCTTACATATTGTTTACAAAGCATACCAGGGAGAGTTGGGTGAGAAAACTACTAGAATTTGTACAAATATTTTCCTGGCAAAGGATAACAAAAATAAGTTTGAACCTTTAACTTTGTTAAAAAAAAACGTTTTAACAATTTGGGATTTTTAAGATCCAGTCACATTGTGTTATTCCATAGTTTTGGTGAGTTTACTAATAACCTGAAATGTATGTACAGATGTATAGACCATTTTGAAAGATGTAAACAACACTGATCCGATTTCAGTTTTTAACAACACGTATATGTTAGAACCCAATACAACCAAAAGAAAACTAAATCAACATCATGAGGACTAAAATATCTATGTGAAACAGGAGGTGCTTCCATATTTTCCCATATTTATGAAATATAGACAAACACACACTGTATGTTGAACTTGAGCAGACATAACATTTAATTTAACATCTATGAGAAACAGAATTATATAACTGTACTTAATAGTTATGAACTGTCTTCACATCAGTATAAGAAAATGTACTATAGCATACACCATGCAGTCAATATTTATTCCTACTACACTATTCCAAGAATATTTCACAAAAATACAAAATCTAAAAATGCAAGACATTAAAATAGGAAGGAAAGAAAGAAATGTGAAGGCCAATATATGACAAGACAATGGAGATGGCGGTGCGGGCGAGTTATTTGAGATATATGGAGGAAGGATATGTCAGTGATGTGAGACAGGAACAGAAAGGAGTGAGTCAGGGTATGGACAGGGTCTCACAAAGAAACACAACTACTGCGTCTGAATGGCCACAGTTGTCAGAAAATATCATATTTTTCCTCACTAAAACGTTTTCTATATTCACGAGAAAGCGTGGCTGTGTGTGTGTTTGATTTTTAATTCCGAATCTGTCTGTTTCCTTCTGTCGTAAGCCTTTTGGTGATGTGCCAAACAGATCTTGTAAAGTTCATCTTTGGAAACCTGCGTGTGCGCACGCCCGTGTGTTTATTTATCTGCACGAATGTGTGTTTTCACTGTCTGTTGCTATAAAAGCAAATTAGTTTGCTCTACGTTCTCATATAGGCAAGGTGAGCCGATAAACAAAATTAATTACAAGCCGTCTCTATAACACGGGCACACAAAATATGCGTAAACAGACTCCATAATGCTCCATCATCCTCTGAATGGCTCTCTGTGGCTGTCTCAAAGACATTTGCTTGTGTAAATCTCAAGAGAGAACATTAGTTCAAAGACACATCACTGCGGCACTACGCAGAGCGCGCCTCACCTGTTAGAAACCCTTTGACGAGAGTCTTGCTGTCAGTCATTATGTGTCTAAAACCACCTTAATAACTCGATATTTACATTTTCTACTACTTCTAAAGAAGATGGTTGCTTGGGTGCAGCAAGATGGTTACATATCGTCATAATCCCAATCGATCCCAACCAGACAGCCATATAACCACACATCCTCACAAGTTTTGAGGTACTATTCATGTCCGCAAAAAAAAAAAGTGAATCGGTACTTTATCTCAATATTGTGAAACATTGCTGCAAAAAACGCAGTAAGAGATACAGTATATGCATGTGATTCATACTAGAATCAGCTGAATGTCATGGTGCAGTGGGTTTGTAGGACATCTGCTGATATTACCGCTGACACAGGTTCAGTGTATCTCCTCCGCTAAAAGGTCAGCAGTCGGATGAACCACACGCACAGAACCTTTAAAAGATCACCATATGTAAACCTGACACGTGTGGGTTTCTATAAAAGAGAGATCCACTAAAATTTCTCACGGCTGGGAATGACAAAATTAATTAAGTAAATCAGGATAAAAGGGAACAAGAGTTCAGTAATGTAGAGAGATACAGTATGACCCAAGGTTTTGAGTTCCGGCTCACTTTATCTCTTCATTGGATCTGAGCTGGAAAGTCCTTGAGAAATACAATTAGACACAGAGAAAGAGGGAGTCAATTCTGTTGCGTTTAATTACATTTTCTGTCTGCCAAAGCCAGGACTGCCCTCCCCAACATCCCCCACCCCTCGCTGGTTGTGTCGTAATTGCATTTGCATCCTCATTTGAACGGACCGAGTGAGGGCTGATTGTATTGGTCTGGTAACATCCGTAGTGGGGCCATCGAGAAGAAGACAGAACCGATCCAACACAGAGCACCCTTCCCTCCTCCTCAGAATACTTCACTTTATGAAAGTCTATGAAAACTGACCAATCATATCATCTTTCTAAACAGTCCCGATATGTTTTTTTGCCAACTTTCCACCATCTGGGGGGTTTTCTTGTGTGATAAATAACCATAAGTTGGTTTGGCAACAACCATAAAACTTTAGAAGAAGAAGAAATTCAGCGTTTGGATGAACTTCTTATCAAGTCTTGGAAAAGAGCTGATAAACGTTGTTCAATCAAAACAACAAGAGGAAGACTTTGTTATCAAGTAATTTGATCATCAAATTGTAAATTATTTATATATTATTAGGCCGCCGTGCCTCAATTCAGTGTGGTTGCTGATGTGCAAATCGCAATATAATATTTTATTATAAATGCTATTATTAAAAATGTGTAGTATCACTTTGTATTTGTTGTATTCGTTGACATAACTAACAATGATCTATTTTGTTTTGCATTAATCTTTGTTTACAGTATCTTCATTAATACCAATACAATATTTCATGTTACTCTCTGCATTAAAAAATGTTAACAATGACACATTTTTCATTTAAAAATGTTATTAAATGCTGGAAATAAAGATCAGTAAATGCAGCAGAATTGTTGTTTCTAATTACAGTAGTTCACGTTAGCTACTGCATTAACTAACGTAGATACAACCTCCTTGTAAAGTGTTACCAAATTTGTTTATCCCATATGTTAGAGTTCAGGGCACGCCCGAAGATGTCCAGCAATGCATCTCACATCTATGATAAGAGTCCGATTTATTACTTAGAAATGTATCCCGCAGTTTGACATGAAAAACAAATCAAAGAAATGGAGAAAGAGAGGATGGAGAGCAGATAGTGATACCAAGCACATAGGCAGTCTGTTTGGCTGATGCAGCGATTGTTGTATCTGTCCATGGCACCCCGAACCGTACAATTCCTCCCAGAGCCATAACGGTTCCAAATACATCTATCTTCAGACCGCACAACAAACCCACAGTCTGGGAAAAGATCCAGGGCTCCTCTCCCATTCCCCAGCTATCCTTAACACTTTAACATCTGACAGACACAGACCACAAAAATAGCAAAGATGTGTTAAAAGATGTGTGCATGTTAATGCAATTCTTAAATAGACAAAGACACACCAATACGTAAATATGAACCCTTCACGATATCATACAGTCTGTGTTCAAGCGTTATGTAAATGCTTTTATCCAAAACGGCTAATGGTGCAATTCAGATGGACTACACATGATGGGACTGAACTGACATCTGGGTACAAAATGCATGAACTCACTTTAATAACATGTAAGGTCAATTTTCTATGGCACACAGAAAAAGTTCATTTGCAGCTCAGGACAATCCTTTAAGTCTAAAGCAAAAACCCTTCATGCTTTTTACAGCATCCAATGTACCCAAGACATAAAATCTTTTCTCCCGTGACCCGACTAAACCAACCTTGAGGAATCTGCTCAGTGCCGGTATGTTTAACAGCCGAGCGTGAACCCTGTTAGAAGATCTCAAAGAAACAGCAATGTCTCTTCAACGCCTGTCTGCACGCGGCGCGTCTCCCTCCGAGACAAGTGCACAAACAAGAGAGAGACGGCGATAAAAGATTCTACTTACGACACAAAACAGCGCCTGAATATTTAACATGCGCTGCCGAAAACTGAGAGACAGGGAGACGGGGTAAGAAACAAAGAAATCAGAACCTGATATCACTGTAGGCGGGTTTGCAGAGATCACCCGGGATGAAGACAGCGTTACCACGTTTGAAAACGATACCGAGTTGACGACACATAGACACATGACAATCTGCAAGCTTAGACAAACACAGCGTCCTCCCCGAGATATAGACCGAGTCAAAGCAGATGACGTTTCGATTGACGCAAAGGAAAACTAAGCTGTGACAGATAGAATGAATGCATTGTTTGTTTGGCGCTTTAGTCTTAGTTCATGGCTTTGGTTTTGTTCAGAAACAACAATCAGATTTCAAGTAAACAAAAGTGCAAAAGTATTTACAAGGTTGTGGTAACTATTCAGGACGTTTATTTGATGTCAACAGCTCATTTTTCTTTGATCATCCCAGTGCGTCGCAATGGGAAAGTCAGCCTGTCAGACATGGATAGATGGTGATGTAAAGATGATGTAAAAGAGAGAGCAAGAGAAAAATCCACACGTATCGAGTGGGGCTTGATCGATCGCTGGCGAGTTCGCTGACACAAGCGATAAGCGCTCTGTTGCCGCGTGTCGTGGATTATGATGCAGCTTAACCGCAAACTCCCCAAAGAGTGCTCAACATTCAAGTCGCTTAATTAATATAAGGTGCTGCTGTATTGATAATCCATAGAGGGAAGGCTCTTATAGACAATCGACACTAATATCATCACCACAAGATGCTGCAAGCTAATGAGTATAGCTATACGGCATAATTAGCTTTCATATAGACATTTCTTTTTAGAAAGTTATGCAGCGAATGGGAGCACTTTCACTAGTGGTGAAAGAAACGATGGATTAAAAAATATGAATGCGAGTTGGAATTACTTAATTTTTATAAGACACTAAAGAGTGATGCAAGAATTGTGAAAATAGAAAAGCTATGCAGAAATCAGCGGCCTGGGATAATACTCAATGAAATGCTCTTTGTAAATTAAGAATGCTGGGTTGTTTCAACTCATGGTTGGGTAAAATATATACAAAGCCAACCGTTGATTAAATCATTTAAATTTTCATAAAAAATCTAGAAAATCCAGAAAATGTCCATACTTGACCCAATTAAGTATCCAATTAAATCCAATAGTTGAGTTTGTTCATGTTTTATCTAACCTTGTCACAACAATGGGGAAACCTAAATATTTTAGGAATCCGTCACAATTGTATTTTTTTACATTTTATTATTAAACCAAAACATTTTTATACCCAAACTTTACAGCAAATTACAGCTAAAATGATATTTTAGCATTAGAATTACTATGTTGACTAAGAGACGTTAAAAATCATTTTATAAATCACAAATACTGTTAAAAATGTATGCACTATACATATCTCTACTGTCAGTCCATAAAACACATTTGACCACACAGAACTGTTGATCAATCAGAGTCTAGCATTCCAGAAACTGCTTATCACTATCCCACCCGACAAAAAACTTCAGGTAAAGCAGATTTGCCTGACCCTGAGTGGCAGGTAAATTATGTCTTGAGCGAGCGCAGGGTTAAGTGAACACGGCACAGGGCTGGGGAACGGTATAATCACAAGATAAACAGTTGTACAACAGGTCGAATAAGAAGGGTTTTCTGGTCCAGTAGGCGAGTCATAGAAATACAATTTCACCGCATAGCCACAGCAGAAGAAATCATTAAACGCGGATAGCAGTCGCCTCCGAATGATGTAGTGCAGGCAGTGCTAAAGGAAAGGGAAAGACGACCAGAGGTTGAAAGAGGGTAAAGATAAGGATTAAATGTTATACCCCGTATCTTTAGCCGTTTTAACCAATAGGATTAAATGGGAGATACAAAACAAGGAGATAAACCCTTGCGGTTTGGGATAGTGTATGTAGAGCTCACGAGCATCAGGATTCTCCAGCGCTGGGTAGAGGACTGTTTCACTGTTTCACGTCTCTCTCATTTTGATCTCTCCTCTGCCACCTCCCTCGCTCCAGAACAAAGGGTTGTCAAAAGCGATAAGGAAGTCTCTGGGAGCTTTTCTTTCAAACCCAAGTGGAGAATAAGAAGCCGTAAGCTCTCTCTCTTTATCTCTCCATCTCTCTCTCTAGGTTTGGCTAAGATCCTTTTTCAAGGTCTATTTTTAATGTAAACATAGCTCAAACAAATTACGCAAATAAGTGACAGTATAAATCATGTGATGATCCATTCCTCCTAAAGTTGTTGCCATTTTCTATTCTTATGACATTGTGTATTCACTGAGCATACAACGCAAGTGTGAGCTCTATAAGCAATCCTCTGAATTTTGTGTCATTTGCCTTTGAATGATCACTGTAACAAAACAGCACAACAGATCTCGCTGTACACATGTACACCTAGATTTTCTCACGCAGGTCTTTCATTTGAAACATTGCATGCTTAAAATTGTGATCTACAATACTCTACGAACCTAAGAGGGATAGTTCACTCAAAAACAAATTGAGTCATTTCTGCTTCATGTCTAACAAGAAAGAAGATATTTTGAAGAATGTCTCCGTGGTTTCGTGTCCAGACAATGGAAGTCAATGGGTGAAAGTGGTGTTTGGTTTACAACGTTCTTTTAAATGTGTTCAGAAGAATTACATGAGCGTGAGTAAATGATTTTTCACATTTTTGGGACCTTTTTAAGGATTTGGGGATCTTTTTAAGGACCCTTTTCATACAATATTCCCTGTTCAGTTTTGTTTAAATCAGACAGAAAGTCAGACAGACATATAAGTTGAAAGTTTTACAAAGCGTAGAGATTCCAACAAATTTCCTAAACACACACACACACACGGAAGGAGGGTACAGTTATCCCATTGGACAAGAGAAAGTGCTTAGAGAATCAGCGAGTTATGCAAACAAACAAGATGAACTGTACATCATAAACACAACGGAATCCAATTCTTGCTTTCCAGAGTTCTGTAATTACACCCAGAAGCAAAGCGGTTTCAAACCAGATTACTAGACGGTGGAAAACAAGGACTGGTTCTTCATAAGACAAACCAATTAAAGAATCTAAATCCTTGCAGACTTCAACTAACACACGTGCACACATGCACACAAAGATAATAATAATAAAAATAAATGGCAAAGACACAGTCAAGTGTGACCGGAGGGATAATTTGAATAACATGGTATAATGCGTTAAACAGTCAGAGGTGCCAATATAAACACATTCATTACGCTCAACACAAATACACAAATACTAAAGGAACGGAAATGTGATAGACCTCCTGGAAGGAAGCAGAAACAGAAAAATGAGCGTTGGGGGAAAACACGTAGGAGAAAGAGAGAAAAGGAACATTCTCATTTATTATCATTTTGTGTCACCAGGAATCTAGCCACGTTCCCTGAAGGCATCTACATCAGAATTATACAACTCTATTTTTATCTTTCCCTAATGGAGGCAGCCTTATGTAGAGACACGCACACAAAGAGCTACACAAAGATACACAACATACCCAAACAGAAGCAGACAATAGATCTAATGAAATTAGCAAGCTACAAAATAACAGAAATATCACAGATCAATTAAAATATCAAGCGTACATAAACAAAATATCAAGCGTACAATGTATTTGAATATTCTTTCTACATAGTAATACTTTGAGCAAGACACAGACTGAAAATGGAATACATTATTTATGAGTTATTATGGCCGAGCAACATTATCTTATTAGAAGTGCATTCATGTGGCTGGGATACCTGCCGGATATTTTTCTTGCATTTTTTTGTGTGTAGACTTTTTAATATGTACGATAAGTTGTTCTCTGAGTTTCAGTCTGTACTGTACAATGACAGAGTGACAAAAAATGTGGTCCAACTCATCCAAAAAGCTAAATCACATAGTTTGGTGGATGTTTGAATGATGAATTAAAGATCAGAACAGTGCAGATGCAATCGCCATGGTTACTACCACTATATGCTGTATAGCACTTACATGATGCTGGCCATATGCATTGTAAATCATGACATGGCTTTAGACAACCTCTCAATGTTCTCACTTGCACATGTACACAGATATCTTGGTATGCGAAGACCAGCACTCACACCAACAGATAAGCTATCATGGATGATACAGACCACAGGTCATCGTACCTACAAATCAGACCCCGTGAAATGTCCTTCGTGCATCACAGCAAACAAACACACATCATGACCTCTACTCGCACATCCTCCGTCTGCAAAACCTAAACATGCAGAATGCGTCCCAGGAGGTCCCTTATGACAATAAATACAGGGGTATGAGGAGAAAAAGACACCTGCTGGAACAACCAATAATGCAGATGTAGTTCTACCCGATAACATTCTCAATCATTTACATTGATGTTTTTGGCAGATGCATTCATCCAAAGCCTCATACGGTGCATTACAAGTATGTGTGTCCTCTTGGTATTCAAACCTGTAACCTTGGCATTGGTAGAGCAAGAGCTACCAGAAAGTCATTCATTTCAATGGCAGATCACAATTAAGTGATGCGCTGGCTTAGTGCAGCCAAACCGGTTAAACCAACTGAAACCATTGCTTCTGTAACATACGACACGCATGTTTAATCTGTGATGCATGTGCTGTGATTGACTGATATTAGGTTCGGGGAAGGTTACGGGAGAAATCCACCCTTATGACATCACAATCCCCACCGCACGACAGAGCGCAAATTGGATCGAGATAGAGAACCAAAGTGAGAAAGAGTGACTGACAGGTTAAGAGAAGGTGATATTGATGGCGCTAAAAGCTAAAGTCAATCCGCAAATTGAATTACATCTTTCATCTGACAGGCCATATCCTGTTTGATTAATGAAGAACAGACTTTGCCTATAGTCTTCTTTGTCAACCCGCTCTGAGTCAAGGCTTTCTGGCATACACGGCAAAGAAAGGAAGCGTTAAAATAAATATTTCTTTCCATTGGCAAATACACATCTGCACACCCGACCCTCACCTTACAAACACAAAAGATGCTTTACATAATTAATATAATTGCAGTGCAAACAAACTATTTTACCAGCTAGATGATGAAATATTTATTCTTTTTGATAGAC